>NC_057717.1:103261989-103283885 GCF_004010195.1 Chiloscyllium plagiosum | reverse complement strand
CTTCTTTTCCACCTATCCACTCCACCCTCCCCCCGCCCCCGACCTATCACCTTCATCCCCTCCCCCAATTACCTATTGTACTCTATGCTACTTTCTCCCCACACCCACCCTCCTCTCACTTATCTCTCCATGCTTCAGGCTCTCTGCCTGTATTCCTGATGAAGGGCTTTTGCCCGAAATGTCGATTTTACTGCTCCTCGGATGCTGCCTGAACTGCTGTGCTCTTCCAGCACCACTAATCTAGACCCTGGTCTGGAACAAAGGTCTTATGAGGAAAGGCTGAGGGATTGGGTCTGTTCTCATTGGAGAGAAGAAGGCTAAGAGGGGATTTAATAGAGACTTACAAGATGATCAGAGGATTAGATAGAGTGGACAGTGAAAGTCTTTTTCCTAGGATGATGATGTCGGCTTGTACGAGGGGGCATAACCACAAATTGAGGGCTGTTAGATTTAAGACTGATGTTAAAGGCAGGTTCTTTGCTCAGAGAGTGGTAAGGGCATTGAATGCCCTACCTGCTAATGTAGTTAACTCAGCCACATTAGGGAGATTTAAACAATCCTTGGACAAGCACATGGATGATGATGGGATAGCGTAGGGTGAATAGGCTTAGATTAGTTCACAGTCATTGCAACGTCGAGGACCGAAAGGCCTGTTCTGCGCTGTATTGTTCTATGTTCTATGTTCTATGTTCTATGTTCTATGTTGTAACTCCACTTGATAGTCTGCTTTGGGTTGGTGAGCTCATCTCTGTTTAAAACTGCTACTCTGCCTCCCAAAACTATGGCCTCTCATTCTAGATTGTCCCATATGAGGAAGTGAACAAGAATTCAACAGATCTGTTGGCTGAAGGTCTTTGAGCACCTGAATCTTTGACTCTCCCTCCCTTGTCCCTCCATAACCTTGGAGGCTTCTCTCTGTTTCCAACCAAAGGCACACCATTCTAGGGTGTTTGGCTTCTTCTCATGTTGCCATAAGTTCGGATTGTTGCCCAGTTGCTGAGCACAAAGGTAAGGACTGACTTACCACCTTACTGATAATCACAGGAGAGATAACGAACGACATGTCACCAGCTTTCCTCACCTGAGCCAGACGATGAAGGGCTTGGGGGATATTATCCTGGCTAACACTTCAGTGCCAGCTCTGAATGGGGTGCTACACATTGTAAGGGACCAGACCAGACCCCCGCAAAGTATTTCAAGAAGGTAGTCTTGGCCCTAACTTTTTCTTATTTTAAAGTCAGATGTGAAGTGGGTGTTCCAGGTGTGATGCAGCTGGTCAAACCACTTGGCTTTAAGGGAAACAGAATTTATTTAAATACTACAGTTGAAACACGAACGAAAGAAAGCAGAATATAGAATAACTTAACTATTTGAAAATTCATATCGCAACGTAACTAAGGAGCTGTTCCAATTCCTGTCACATCCCACAAATGCCCCCCTTGGCGAAAGGTAAATTCAAACACTGGTTCTTACAGACAGGAGAGATTTCAGAGAGAACGCCAGTCAGGAAGCATCTGCTGAAGCTTGGAACTTTTCTCCACTCCAGCATCTTCTGACTGCTACAACTAAACGAAACTAGTAAAAACCTGTACTGGGAGAACGGGCCGCTCCCTTGTCATTGTTCAAGTAGACATGCCGACATCTTTGCCTTTATGAACTCTCTTAAAGAAAAACCCAATGACAAAATAACCATGTTAAAGCATGATCATAGCAGTCATAGGTGTTAATCATATGGGTTGTTTCGTCCTGGATGGTGCCAAGCTTCTTGGGTTTGGCTGGAGCTGCACTCATCCAGACAACGGGGGACCACTCCATCCCATTACTTCTGCCTTGTGGGAGGTTAGAATAAGACTACAGCTTGGGAGTTGGTGGATGCTAACATACCCATGGAAACTATAGAATTGGCATTGATATCATCTTTCAATGAGCATGGCCCAAGCGGACTTGTTGAGTAATTTGTCTTTCTCACTGCTTGGAGGAGTTGAATCGTCTGGCACCTTCACTGGCAAATAAACTGTGATGTTGACACAGCATTTCATTAGCTGTCCAGCATTTTGGCACATCCTGCCTCTCTTATTGATTACCTACGTGATCGCAGGGTTAAAAAGAAAACTTCCACAGAGAGAGGCTTCTCAGTGAGAGAGAGCTGTCAGCTCTGAGCAAGCGAGGGTGTGCACATCAAAAGCTGAACACAGAAAATTCCAATATTCCCCGTTCGCTGATAAATCGGGAAGGAGGAAAGGAAACAACAAATCAACAAACAAAAACAATTGACTGAGAGAATTCCGCCTGCCAGCCAGCTAATCAATGAGAGGTCAGAACCATCCAAGGTGGATGGGAACTAAACAGACAGATCAGAATTCTGTAGCTATTGATTGCAAAGTAAGTATGACTGGTGAATAATAAGGAGCTGTTAAAAATGTCTGCAGAAGAGACTTACAAAAGAGCTTGTCTTGAACTCAAACTTAATCCAACGTCAGCTGTGGCTCAGTGGAAAGCTCCTGAGTCTAAGGCTTGTGGGTTCACATCCCACTTGGGAGACCCACTTAATGATAAGGTCCTGGGGAGTGTAGGTGGACAAAGTGACCTTGGGGTGTAGGTTCATAGTTCCTTGAAAGTGGAGTTGCAGGTAGACAGGATAGTGAAGTAGGCCTGTATTGGTCAGTGGATTGAGAATTGGAGCTGGGTAGTCATTTTGTGGCTGTACAGCACATTGGTTGGGCCGCTTTTGGTATACTGCGTTCAATTCTGGTCTCCCTGCTCTAGGAAGGATGTTGTGAAACTTGAAAGGGTTCAGAAAAGATCTACAAGAACGTTGCCAGGGTGGGAGTGTTTGACTTATAGGGGGAGGCTGAATAGGTTGGGGCTATTTTCCCTGGAGCATCAGAAGCTGAGGGAGTGATCTTATAGAGATTTATAAAATCATGAGGGGCATGGATAGGGTGAATAGTCTTTTCCCCAGGATAGGGGAGTCAAAACTAGAGGGCATAGGTTTAAGGTGAGGGGGTAAGTTTCAAAAGGGACCTCAGGGATAACTTTTTCACACAGAGGGTGGTGCGTGTATGGAATGAGCTGCCAGAGGAAGTGGTGGAGGCTGGTACAGTTACAACATTTAAAAGGCATCTGGATGGTTACATGGATAGGAAGGGTTTAGAGGGATATGGGCCAAGTGCTAGCAAATGGGAGCAAATTAATGTAGGATATCTGGTCGGCATGGACGAGTTGAATGAAGGGTCTGTTTCTGTGCTGTACATCTCTATTATTCTATGGGAAAAGTCCCACTGGCGAGAGGACCAATGGGGCGGGTATCCCAAGGAGGTTCTTGCTAACATTTGTCCACAACCATCACCTCTGAAGTGAACTGTCCAAACGTTAATGTTATCTGGGAGCCTTGCAAGTTGTCTCTTGTATTTACTACAGAATCATTCAAAACAGAGTCGAGAGAGACATTTGTTGTTCTTGCTTTGTGAACCTACAAATGTGTTTCCTTATTTTCTCTTGTTAGACAAGAATTTAGGAAATTCTCCCTGTTTCCCAATCAACCAATATCATCTATACCATATCATTCATTCTGTGATGTTCCTGGAGTCTTGCCATGGCCAAGATGGCTTCAGCATTCACTAACCCCAGTCCAGATGGATCCATTGATTGAGAAGCACTTTTGGACATCTTGAAGGATATGTGAAGTCACTAGATAAACCTAAGTTTTGTTTTTAATAAGCTCATTCACAATCCCTTAATTTCAAAAGCTGCTCACACCGATGAGAAAGAAATCAGACGGTCATCATGAGAAAAAAAATAACGTAGCTGCTCATTCCACAGAATTGTTATGGTTCAGCAGGAGGCCATTCAGCCCATTGCACCTGCTGCAATTCGGTGACTGAATGCCAATCTTCTGCCTTTTCCCCATATTCATCCACATTGTTCTGAGTCATAGAGTAATACAACATGGAAACAGACCCTTCGGTCCAACCAGTCCATGCTGACCATGTTCCCAAATTAAACTAGTCCCCCTTGCTTGTACTTGTTCCTTATCCCTCCAAACCTTTCCAGTCATACTCTTACCCAAATGCATTTTAAATGTTGTAGCTGTACCCACATCCACCACTTCCTCAGGAAGTTCTTTCCACACACGAACTACCCTCTGTGCAAAACATTTGCCCCTCGTGTCCTTTTTAAATCTTCTCCTATCACCTTCAGCATATGTCTCCTAGTCTTCAAATCTCCCACCCATGGAAAAGATTCTAACAGTCACGTTATGTTTGCCCTTTTTAAAGACCTCCTATGCTCCAGTGAAAAAAAATCACAGCCTATCCAGCCTCTCCCGATAACTCAAACCCTCCATTCCGTGCTAAATCTCTTCCAAACCCTCTCCATCTTGTTAATATCTTTCCTATGACAGGGCAACAACAACTGGACACAATACTCCAGAAGAGGCCTAACCAATGTCCTGTACAACCCCAACATAACATCCCAACTCCGATACTCATAAGGTCTCAACAATGAAGGCAAGTGTGCTCCAGGAGTGGCCTCATCTATAATTCCATCAAACAATCATCCAGTGTCCCCTAGATTACCTCAGTTGAATCTACCTCCACCACACTTCAAAGCATTCACACTCACACCACGCTTGCTTCATTTGCACATCATTTAGATAATTTCATTGTGCATTTCCAGGGTATCACTGGGGAGGCATGTTGGGGCCAATTTGGTATGTGGGCCTTGGTCAGAATATGAGTGAAACTGACCTAACTCAGAAGAGCACCTTTCTAATGGTGACCGTGGTAAGGTCACTGAGTTAGTGATAATCGTCTGGGAGTGTGGGTTCAATTGCTGGCTGACGGAATTCAACTGCTACTCAAAAAACAAAATCTGGAATTGAAAACGAACGGTGACTGTGAAACTATCACGATTTTTTTGTGACAAGCCTGCCTCGATGGGATAAAATCAGGAAAGCTAATGGAATACTGGCCCTTACATCTAGAGGGGTGGAGTGCAAGGACGCAGATGTTATATAGAACCCTGGTTAGACCCCACTTGGAGTACAGTCAGTTCTGATATAATGTGATAGTTCCACTCCTGTGCGACCCTATATTATGAGAAAATCGCGTAATGGCCACACCATTTAAACTAATGGGGCCGGAATTGCATTTTAGCCGATACAGGTAATGGAAATTCACATGCTACACATAACGGTCTAAACTCATCAATCGCGTTATAGCCAATGCACGTCGAAGAGACGTGCGTTATAGCCGAACCAACTGTATTGTGAGCAGATCTGGGCACCATACCTCAGGGAAGCTAGAGTATAATAGAGAGCATAATATAGGTTTACTAGAATGATACCTGGACTTCATGGCGTTAACTCATGAGGAAAGATTACACAAATTAGGCCTGTTTTCCCTAGAATTTAGAAAGTTGGGGACTGTAGAACTAGGGGGCATAGTTTGAGAATTATGACCAGACCATTCAGGAGAGAATCAAGATTAGGGTGGTGCTGGAAAAGCTGAGAGTACAAAAGGTGGATGGAGGTGGGGGTAAAGGTGATAGGTCAGAGAGGAGGGTGGAGTGAATAGGTGTGAAGGAAGATTGACAGATGGGATGGGTCATGAGGATGATGCTGAGCTGGAACGTTGGAACTGGGGTAAGGTGGGGACAGGGGAAATGAGGAAACTGGTGAAGTATACATTCAGGAGAGATGTTAGGAAGTACTTGCACACACAAAAGGTGTGAGATATTTGGAACTATTTTCCAAATATGGCAGTAGGTGCTGGATAGGTTGTTCATTTTTAATCTGAGATAGACAGTTTTTTTGTTCAGCAAAGGTAAATCGCTTACCCCGGTAAACGTGGGGGTCTGGGGATAGGATGAGAACCTTGGTCTGGGATGTTCTTCAGAGGGTCATTGCAGACTCGATGGGCCAAATGGTCTCTTTCCATACTGTCGGGATTTGATTCTATGATCTGCAAGGCTGAGTTAAATAGAGCGTTGACAGACAAGAGGGTCATGGCTTATGGGCTGGGGGGTGCAGACGGGAAAGTGCAGTTCAGACCCCAACCACGTCAGCCATGACCTTATTCAATGGACTTGAAGGGCCGAATGGTCTATTCCTGCTCCTAAATGCTATTTCCCAAGTTTCTCAGTCTTTCTCCCCTCATCGCCCAACTTGCAAATTACGTCCATTCTCGGCTGGAAGCAACGGGGGGGAGCAGTTCAGTCGCAACAGTTATCACAGTTTAGCACCAATCCTATCCACACTCAATCAGCCATCTACCTCCACATCCGAGCAAGTGTTGCTTGCATTTCCATTAGTCTTCCAAAAGCTCGGGACATCCCAAATCAGTTGACCCTGGATGAGGTATTTCTGAAATGCAGTCACTGGTGTGACGTTGGAAACATGGTGGCCAATTTGCACACAGCAAGCTACCACAAAACAGCAATATGATGCTGATGATTGGACCGTCTATTTCAGGTGCTAATTGGGGGATAAACACGAGCCAGGACACTATGAAGATCTGCTGTTTCTATGGCAATGCGATTGACTGGACGGCGTTGTACACAGCTGCCCTTATTATTAGAAAGATTACATCGAATTTAACAGCTCACTGAAGCCAACTGGTACAAACTGGTACTTATGTTTCACACAAGTCTCTTCAGACCCCAATTCATCTCACCCTGTCCTCGTACATTTCTCTTCCTCTTCCCTGCATGTGTTCACCCAGCTTCCATTTAAATTGGCTAGCAGACAGGAGTTGGAAGCACTTGCGCCCCAGTGTAGCTCCTTAATTAATGACCTTCCATATCTTGGCAAACTCAGCCCTGAGCAAGATTTATACCCAGAATCCCTTGGTCCCTGTAACCCAGTAACATGTCAGCTGATGGCTTTGTTACAAGGCTGGGGAAACTGTGCTTCAGAACCACCAAATTTAACTTATTCCTTCAGGGGTTCTTGGCACCACTGACAAGGCATTTGTTGCTCATGCCTAATTACCCTGGAACTGAGTGGCATCTTAAACCATTTCGGAGAACAGTTCAGACTCACTGTAGATTTGGAGTCACAGCTGAGCCAAACCAGGTGAGGATGACAGACATTATGGGAACAGGATTGCGCCATTCGGCCCCTCTAGCCTGTTCCATCATTCAATAAGATCCTAGCTGATCTGCAGCCTAACTCCACATACTGACCTTTGGCCCAAATCCCTCAGAATTCCTACAGCATGGAAGCAGGGCTTTTGGCCCATTGAATCCACAGCACCCCTCCAAAGAGCATCCCACCCACCTGTAACCCTGCATTTCCCATGGCTAATCCGTCTCGCCTGCACATCCCCAGGCACTATGGGCAAATTAGCACAGCCAATCCACCAAACCTGCATATCTTTAGACTGTGGGAGGAAACCCACGCAGACACAGGGAGAACGTGCAAATTCCACACAGACACTCAGTTACCCAAGGCTGGGACTGAACCCGAGTCTTTGGTGATGCACGGCAGCAATGTCAACCACTGAGCTACCATGTGGTGAATATTGAAGTTAAAAATCACACAATATCAGATTATAGCCCAACAGGTTTATTTGGAAGCACTAGCTTTCAGAGTGCCTGCTGAAGGAGCAGCGCTCCAAAAGCTAGTGCTTCCAATTAAACCTGTTGGACTATTGCCTGATGCTGTGTGATTTTTAACTTTGTCTACCTCAATCCAACACTGGCTCCTCCAAGTCATGGTGAATACAGAAGTTATTCAATGTGAAAGGCAAACATTAATTTTCTTGGAGTTATGGCAATGGGGTAAAATACCAAGGCATTAATCAGTTCCCTGAACCATATGGGATGATATCTAGGTACCTGTAGTGGCTATTTCCATTAAAAATAGAGACATTACTGACAACCTCTGAACATTACTCACAATAATGAGTCACACTATAATAAATTAGACATTTACTGGAGACATTACTGCTGCAATCCTTGAATACATGACGTCTCAATTATTTCCAAATGACTAATGTGACGAAGAACTTCAATGATGCTCACCCAAGCACAGCATGGCACGGCACAGTGGCTCAGTGGTTAGCACTGCTGCCTCACAGCACCAGAGACCTGGGTTCAATTCCCACCTCAGGCAACTGTCTGTGTGGAGTTTGCACATTCTCCCCGTGTCTGCGTGGGTTTCCTCTGGGTGCTCCGGTTCCTCCCGCAGTCCAAAAATGTGCAGGTTAGGTGAATTGGCCATGCTAAATTGCCCATGGTGTTAGGTGAAGGTGTAAATGTAGGGGAATGGGTCTGGGTGGGTTGCTCTTCAGAGGGTCGGTGTGGACTTGTTGGGCCGAAGGGCCTGTTTCCACACTGTAAGTAATCTAATCTAATCAAGCCTAGCAGAGAGAAGATGTTGATAGAAAGGAGGAATCTATTGGTGGACTTGGAAGAAAAACCCACCCACGTCCAATCGAGGAAGCTTCTCCAATGACTCAGTGGGAGGCACTGGAGATTTCCAACAAGGGGCTGGAAGTAGGTGGGGTGGGGGAGGTGTTTTGTGCTCACCTGCCTCATTGGTACCCAAGGTCTGCTGTATACCCTGTCCAAGCCAATGGGGTAACAACCCAGCTGCTTGAAACAGGAGTGAGGCCACTCTGTGATGAAAATGGGAGACTCTGCCTGGCCATCCAATCCCAAAGACAGTTCTGGGAAGTGAAGCGCACAGATCTCGCCCTGGGCAAACAGTGCCATGTTATGCCAGGTTACCAGCCACCTAATTTACCATCCTCAAAGCAGCTGCTCAAAAATGCCAGCCACTAAACTTTTTCCAATTTCTATTTTGTTCTCTCGAGACTTGTAAACTGCTGACATCCAATTAGATTCCTCGTTGCAAGTCGCTCTCCTGCCTTGGTTTGAGTTTATCCAACAACACGTTGTGGCTGTACAGGACATTGGTTAGGCCACGTTTGGAATACTGTGTTTAATTCTGATCTGTAGGAAAGATATTGAACTTGAAAGGGTGCAGAAACGATTTACAAGGATATTGCCAGGGTTACAGGATTTGAGCTACAGGGAGAGGCTGAATAAGCTGGGGGTATTCTCCCTGGAATGTTGGAGGCTGAAAGGTTACCTTACAGAGGTTTATACCCTGTCCAAGCCAATGGGGTAACAAACCAGCTGCTTGGAACAGGAGTGAGGCCACTCTGTGATGAAAATGGGAGACTCTGCCTGGCCATCCAATCCCAAAGACAATTCTGGGAAGTGAAGCGCACAGATCTCGCCCTGGGCAAACAATCATGAGGGGCATGGATAGAGTAAATAGACAATGGCTTTTCCCTGGGGAGATGGAGTTCAGAACTAGAGATTTCAGATGAGAGGGAAAAAATTCAAAAAGGATACAAGGGGCAACTTTTTCACGCAGAGGGTGGTGCGTGTACGGAATGGGCTGCCAGAGGAAGTGATGGAGGCAAAAGTGAGGACTACAGATGCTGGAAACCAGAGTTTAGAGTGGTGCTGGAAAAGCACAGCAGGTCAGGCAGCATCCGAGGAGCAGGAAAATCAACGTTTCGGGCAAAAACCCTTCATCAAGAATAGAGGCAGGGAGCCTCCAAGGTGGAGAGATAAATGGTGGGGTGGGGCTGGGAAGAAGGTAGCAAAGAGTATAATAGGTGAATAGAGGTGGGGAAGGAGGTGATAAGTCAGAGGAAGTGATGGAGGCTGGTACAATCGCAATATTTAAAAGGCACCTGGATGGGTATATGAATAAGAAGAGTTTAGAGGGATATCGCCCAAGTGCTGGCAAATGGGACTAGGTTAATTTAGGATACCTGGTCCACATGGACAAATTGGATGGAAGAGTCTGTTTCCATGCTGTACAGCTCTATGTCTCTATGACTCTATGACACATTCCTATAGTGGTTGTCATGCACTTGGTCATCCAGAGACAATTTGCAGAAGGAATAAAGAACTGCATCCTGAGGGGTAACTGGGAGAAGGGTTGGGAAACAGGGAAACCATCTGAAAGGCAGGACTAGGTTTTGAGGAGGTGGCTGAATTGGAAGCTGAAGGGACATTGAGAGATATGGATGCTGAATATGGGCTGGTATCTTACCAGTGAAGGGACAGCAGAGTGTGGAGAGGATTATAACACCATAAACATTTGAGCAGAAGTAGCCATTCAGCCCACTGACTCAGCTCCGCCTTTCAATGAGCGTGTAGCTAACTGAATAATTATCAACTTCACTTTCCTGTCTTTTCTACATGACCTTGGAAAAGGAGAGATCCAAGTTTGCATTGGATGAGACCTTAGAGAAAGGGATGACACATTGGAGGTTGCAATAAAGACGAGAATTTCAATGTAATTTTCCCAGAGGATAAAGTTAATGGAGGTTGGTGAAGACAAGCACAAAAGTTAAATCAAACCTTTTTCAAGACAGGATCTTGATGGAGAACTTTGGGATCAGTTAGTCTTTCTTGACCCCAAACGCCCCTCCTTCCCCCATCCCCACAGGGTGAAATGGTGAAATGTGGGCAGGTTAGCATCAGTGAAGGCGACAGACATGATGAAGCTGGGAGTCAGCATGCTGAGTGGGCAATGGGAGAGAGACATGCTGATGTTGTAATGGTGGGCAAATGATAGATCATGGCTATGGATACTCTGTTGGATCTGAAGGTCCACCAGGATGCAAAGATTGCAGATCCCATTGCAAGCTGACAGACTGCCGAATGCGATCGGATGCTAAGGTTCTTGTGAGAGAATAATATTGGCTTCCAGCTCATCCATGAAGGTTTGTTTTACAATTGGACCACACATTGGTGATTGAGGAGTCGAGGTGGTGATGGGCAGTCTGGCACAGCTACTGCTTTGACAAGATTACGTTGTCCATGGTTATTATTAGAGAGGTTGTAAATGACACACATTCCAATACATCTGGGGTGTATGATTTTACGGCCAATTTGATTGTAGATAACAGATACTGCCTCAGGCAGAAGGCTTTCAAGTTTTTTTAAAAAAACAACTTGTATAATGAAAGGGGTGTGGCCAGTTCTTCCAGCTCAGCTTTTCTCTAGTTTGGTTTTTTTTTTAACACTAGTGTGAAGAAAGGCCTCTCGACCCACAGAAACAGGTCCAGGCTGGTCCTCTCTCTCAGACTTCTCTCCTGTAAGACCCTGTGTTTGATCTTACATTTTCTGCCAAGGGGTGTTTATGGGGATTGTTGCAAGCATTTGGAACAGCATCACTAAGTTGGGATGATCTGTTGGGTTTTCCGATAGGTTAGGTTATTCAGTATTCTGTTTTCTGTTGCTTGTGTTTCATACGGTAATCTTGTAAATAAATTCTGTTTTGTTTGAAATCTAAGTGGTTTGACCGGCTGGTTCCCTCCTGGAATATCCACTTTACCCCTGCTTAAAACAACTAGCAAAGTTAGAGTCTGGGCTACCTTTTTGAGGGAGCTGGCCTGGTCTGTGGACTAACTGAAGCAAACAGCTGATGCGGCCAAGGGAGAGCACATGGGTAAGGAATAGAAAGGGTAGGACAGACAGACAGACAAGGGGAATGACCAACCAGCATTCCAGTTGCCAATTATGTTCTACTGTTATTTATTCTAAGTGCATGAGTAATAGATGGGGTGTGAAGCGAATTGGGGCATGAACACAATTATCCTGGACGCACACAAGCTGAAAGGCAACGGCAAATAGAATGATATGCTAGCAAGAAACCAATTGACGGTGTCAGGGAGAACATTAGCAGGGGAAACGATTATTATGAAGCAAAGAAAAATGGTATTAATTTGTGTTCTCATTAACATGGATGAGCGATTCCTATTGTATGGTAACTTGCTTTAAAACATAGCTGGATTAATTAAATGTTTACCAGCCATCCTGTTGCCAGGAATCAATTCAACTCCCAGCTCCCTGAGTGATAGAAAGATTAATCCATATTTAGATTTTGCTTGATCAGATTGTCAAAACACAGGAAATACTTCTTCTTGGTTTAATTATGCAAGATTCATTCAGGTTTGTTATTGCCTTTCATTTACAACTGACTGTGTTAAGCGCGCAGAATGTTCCTCTCGACACAGGGCACCCCTGCCTCAGGCTTGCTGTATCCAGACACAGCGTAATGCTACTCTTTTGGCAACAGCATCTCCAATCTCACAGTAGCTCTTTGAGGAATAAGAAGAAATATTGGAGAGTAGGAGAGAGAGGAAAAAATCGGACAGGGAGAAAGAGATGTGGAGAGAGAAAAATAAACAGAGAGAGAGATAGGAGAAACTGAAAGGGAGAAAACAAAAAGATAGAGAGAAAGACAGAAAAAAGAAAGCAACAGAAAGAAAGAGAAAATAGAGATAGAGGGAAAGTGAAACAGAGTAAGAGAGAAATGGAGAGACATAGGGAGAGAAAAATGTTTGTGTGAGAGGAAAGACAACGCCAAATAGAGGGAAAGGTAATGTTGAAGAGATTGAGAAAGAAACAGATACTGACAAGACCATACAAGCATAGAAAAAGCAAACCCTGGAGGAGGTAGACCAGTAAATTGACACTAAAAGGTTTTTCTTTAAAAAAAACTCATAATAAAATAAACCACAAAAATTCACTATCCTATATCTTCAAAATAATATCATTTGGGTATGTTATTAATGTCTCTGATACCATCATTGCAGTCAGTGAGATTACAAATACTTGCCATTAAACTGCACACCCTGAGGCTGAGATATGAATGGCTAAATCAAAATAGTACCCAACCTTTCTGAACATAATAACAGCAAACATCACTCATGTAAATATTTGCTCCGCTTCACCGTCACCTTTAAGACTTTAAGAACTTCTGCAGTTTTGCTGTCAGACATCTTTTGATCTTTATTTTTGAATAAATCCAGTTTCTCACATCTCAACCCAATCCTTCCATTTCAGACTCTACAATTTCACATTTAGGGACTTGATTCTTTGCTCACGAGTACATCTGAGCTTGAAAAATAGGATCATTTAATGAAACAGATCATATTAAAAAAAACTTATAAATGCAAATGAGACAAGTGGAATGAGGTGAAAAAAAATATTAGCGAGAGAGGGGAAATGTTCAGTAATGGAGAGGCAGAAAGAGAGCATTAAACGGGCGAGAGAGAATGTTACATACTGGGGGGAGAGAGAGGGAGAGAGACAGAGAGGGAGTATATAACACATTAGGAGAGAGAGTCAAGAGAAAGAATGTTACATGCAGGAGGGAAAGAATGTATTATATACTGGGAGATAGAGAGAACATTCAATAGTAGGAGAGAGAGAGAGAAAAAAACATTATATATTGGAAGAGAGAGACAAACAGACAAACACAGTATGTTACATAATGGGAGGGGAGAGAGAGAGAGGACATTATGTAGACATGGAGAGAGGGGGGAGTATTGGAAAATAACATTGAGGGGAGAGAAACGCTGGGGAAATCTCAGCCAGAGGTAAGTAATATAACAAGGTACAAGCCAACACATTGGGGGAGGGGGAGAGTGGCACGTACTGGACAGAGACAATAAAAATTAAAAAGAGGAAAAATCAGGGAGCAGGGGTTTGGAAATGATGAAGGTGCTCAGATGAAAGGGAAAAGTGAGGGTGGATAAACCTGCAAGGAAGGAAGGAGACAGACAGAGAGAGAGAGAAGCTAAATGTTAAAAACAGAGGACGCTGGAAATCAGAAACAAGAACAGAAATTGCTGGAGAAGCTCAGCAGGTCTGGCAACATCTGGGGAAAGAAATCAGAGTTAACGTTTCGGGTCCAGTGACCCTTCCTCAGCGCTGAGAGAAAAGAGAGGAATTGCTCGGGGAAAAGCCAAAAAATTTCCAACGATTAGTTCTGGTGGGACACTGAAATAAACTGGGCATCTCCCACTTTACAAAATACTTACCCCCACCCCACCCCGCCCAAGAAGCGTTCTGTTTTAAAGTTAACCCGCGTGGACATTGAAAACTGCTACCACCAAGGAACGGATAAAAACAAAAGCCCCCTGGGGATTTGCAAACATGAAGCATCCCACTTCCCAGGAGCCTGAATGATCCAGCAACTTTCAGAACGAAAACAGTGAGCAGCTCCGCACTTAGAATAAAAGAATTGAATGATTCATCACCAGCCTGCACGGCGCTTTAATGAGGAACATTTTGCAGCTTTTTTTTTACAAAAGTCTTCCCTAATGATACAGACGCAAAATATATATAAAAAAAACACTGGTTATTCCGAGGCGATGGACTTTGACAGCCGTTCAAAACCTAGAGCAGACAGAAGGTGCACACTCACTATTTTTTGGGTGTTCCGTGATGAGCTGAGTTTGGTGCCGTTGAGTCCCACCAAGGTGGGCAGAGTCTGTGACATCCAATTTGTGACCATAGCCATCGTGCTCAGGACAGCTCCAATTTTCAGCAGAGGAACACTCATTCTGAGCTCTCTGTCATTCCAGCCCTTCCGCCTTTGCGACTGGACTGTACCGCTCAGGCACACACACACACACACTCCTTGATGTGGTTCCTCTCTCTTTGTCAATGTCTGTATGTGTGTATGTGTGTGTGTCTCAGAGGCTAGCAGGTCCGTCACATCAATTGCAAATCCTTCGGATTCCTGTCTCCCTGTCTAAACAACACCAGCCTTCAAAACCACACCACACACCTCTCTCTCTCTCTCACACACACACACAAACACACACCCACCCACAGACAGTCAGACCCTGACGTCAGTCTGAGCAAAGAAAAGTAGAGAGAGAGAGATGAGATCTGTTGGAGACGAGGTTGCATTTAACGCTTTGACGTCTGGGCAATATTTGCACACACACACACACACTGCTGTGGAGAATCTCTGTGTTAGAAATTAAGTCAGAAATATTGTAAGCATGCAAAGCCATCTGGAATATCTGTGGCTGCACCTAATTAGTGAGCAACAGGACTAATCAAGTTACCTTTTGATGCCAGTTCACACAGACTTAATTATTCCTAGTCAACCTCTTCTGACATGTTATGGCAACTCTAGAGGCAGGTAGGACCTAATTTTTAAAATTAATTTATTCATTTGTGGGATGGGGTTGTCGCTGGCTGGGCCCAGCATTTATTGCCCGTCCCTAATTGCCCCTTGAGAAGGTGGGGGTGAGCTGCCTTCTTGAACCGCTGTGGGTTAACCCATAATGCCCTTAGGGAGGGAATTCCAGGATTTTGACTGAGTGACAGTGAAGGAACAGCAATATATTTCCAAATGAAGATGGGGAGTGACTTGGAGGGGAGCTTGCAGATGGTGGTGTTCCCATTTACCTGCTGCCCTTGCCCTTCGAGATGGAAATGGCTGTAGGTTTGGATGGTGCTACCTGGGGATCTTTGGTGAATTTCTGCAGTCCATCTTGTAGATAGTACACAATGCTGCCACTGAGCGCTATGGTGGAGGGAGTGGATGATTGTGGATGAGGTGCCAATCAAGTGGGTTGCTTTGTCCTGGATGGACCTGAACCCCACAGTCCCAGTCTCCAGGCCACAATAGCAACCTCCCTTCCCCCCTGAAACTGGGTAGCAAGAGGATGTTCAGTGCTGATCTGACTGAGGTGTCTAAATCAAGGATTCATTGGGACAGGCTGAATCTTCTTTGGAGTAATGTCAGGAAATACTTGTTCACATAAGGTGGAATTTTATGTACTAACTAAAAACTTTGTTAGGAAAGGATTACAGAACCAAGACATGTGGATGGAATTAAGATATAGTTTGTAATGTTCTAATTGAATGGCAGAACTGGCTCAAAGGGCCAAATGGCTTCATCCTCTAGTTTTTGTGTTACAGTTCTGTCAATAAGCCCTAGTTACTGTGGTAACATGCCCCTTTGCATTTCCAAAGGTATGGATAATGATGGTAGAGGCTACAATGTTCTTTCTGATCACATGAATCTCCCTCCCGCCCAGCTCTTACCACCTGCCATTGGCTTGTGTTGGCAGGTTAATGCAAAACCAGCCTGACCAACCCACTGAGCACTTCTTCAAGGTGGGCAGGATATTGGAGGAGGCTGGGAATGGGGTCTGGAGTGGTCGAGGAGGCCCAGCTTTGGTGGTAAGTACAAGAGAGTTTGGTGTATTTGTGCTCCTTAATGTTGGATAGGCCGGAGAAAAAGCTTTGGTTGAGGGTATTCTGATGATGGGTAAAGCCCAAAACACCAATTCTTTTTCTCCAGGGAAAACAGCCCCAGCCTATTCAGCCTTTCCTGATAGCTCAAACCATCCAACTCTGGCAACATCCTTGTAGATCTTTTCTGAACCCTTTCAAGTTTAAACTCCTTGATATTAAACACTGTCTGCTATTAGTCTCTTGCTCCTCAGATGCTGTCTGACCTGCTGTGTTTTTTCCAGTGCCACACCTTATCAACTTGAACTTACTGAACACGCCTTCCTATGTCTTTTTTTAACTCATTCACGGGATGAGGGTGTCACTGGATAACCAACATTTATTGCCCATCCCAGAAATGGAAATGTGTTGCTGGAAAAGCGCAGCAGGCTTACTGAACACGCCTTCCTATGTCTTTTTTTAACTCATTCACGGGATGAGGGTGTCACTGGATAACCAACATTTATTGCCCATCCCAGAAGGGAATTAAAGTCAAGCACATTGCTGTAGGAGTCACCTGTAGGCCAGACCAGATAAGACAGCAGTTCCCTTCCCTAAAGGACATTAGTGAACCAGATGGGTTTTTACAACAATCAACATGATTCCAGATTTTTATTTAATGCAAATTCCACCATCTACCATGGCAGGATTTGAACCTGGGTTATCAGGTTCTGGACTGACTTAAACACGGAGCTCCTGAATCAGAGGCAGGGACTTTGCCCACCACATCACCAGGCCTCCTTGTGTTCTTACATCCACTAAGTTGCAGCAAAGGGTTTTGTAGATCACTCTCGTCCCCTCCTGCACAGTCACACTGCAGATCAGTTTGACAGAGACAACTGGCTCTCAACAAAGTTCAAGATGGGTCAATGATTCCAAATTTGCTGGTGTGGCTGACTGTGAAGGTGATCCCAAACAATTGCAGGATGACTTCAAAGGAGCAGGTTAGTGGCAGACTGTGTTTTATATGGAGGAGCTTAAAGTTGAAAGTGTTCAGAGATGATTTACAAGGATGTTGCCAGGGTTAGTGGGTTTGAGCTATAGGGAGAGGCAGAATAGGCTGGGGCTGCTTTCCCTGGAGTGTTGGAGGCTGAGGGATAACCTTATAGAGATGTATAAAATCATGAGGGGCGTGTATCAGATAAATAGACAAGGTCTTTTCCCTGGGGTAGGGGAGTCCAGAACTAGAGGGCATAGGTTTAAGGTGAGAGGGGAAAGATTTAAAAGGGACCTAAGGGGCAATTCTTTCATGCAGAGGGTGGTGCGTGTATGGAACGAGCTGCCAGAGGAAGTGGTGGAGGTTGGTACAAGCATAACATTTAAAAGACATCTAAATGGATATATGAATAGGAAGGGTTTGGAGGGATATGGGCCGAGTTCTGGGAAATGGGACTGGATTAATTTAGGACATCTGGTCGGCTTGGACAAGTTGGACTGAAGGATCCATTTCTGTGCTGAATATCTCCATGCCTCCAAGTTTGAGATGATGCATTTTATCAGAAAGAAAAGACAAGGTAGTGTTAATGTGACGTGTACAGGGACCGAGGGACCTGAAATTTGGTTATATGATTCTTTGGAGGTAGCAGGACATCAAATTGTTGAAAATGCATGTGAGGTCCTGAGCTCTATTAAAGATGGGTATTGATATAAAAGGAGGAAAGAGTATGCTGAGTGCTTCTGAACTGCAATTGGGCCTCATCTACATTATTATGTGAGAGGGCTCTTGCTTGGGGAGAGGTTTACCAGAATGGTTCCAGGGATGAGGGAATTTAACTGGAAGGTCAGGTGAAAATGCTAAAGTAGTTCTCCTGGGAGCAAGGGAGATTTCATCCAGGTGGGCAAGATTATAGGAACATAGGAGTTAGGAGCAGGAGAAGGCAATTCAGCCCTTTGAACCCACTGTGCAGTCTAATGTGATTTTGACTGGCTCAGATAAGGTAGACAAAGAAAAACTGGTCCAATTGAATAATGTCATAACGACTCAGGGAGACAATTTCACAGGAAATTCAGGCTAAATGTGAGGAAGTTTCTGGTTTTCCACAGTGAGTGGCAAAGACCTCGAAATTTGTTGTCCGTGGGACAGCTGAAGTGGAAGGAAGTTGGGAGGTCGTTGGCACAAAATGAAGCTTTAGCACCACAAAGATGGGGCAACGGAATTGGACTGACCGGATTGCTCTCCAGAGGGCTGACATGGATTCAGTGGGGTAATGTATTTTTCATTATCCATTCATGAATTGTGGGAGTTGCTGACTAGGCCAGTATTTATTGCCCATCCTCTAATTTCCCAGAGAGCAGTTAAGAGACAACCACATTGCTATGGGTCTGGAGTCACATGTAGGCCAGACCAGATAAAAATTGCACTTCAGAATGACTTCACTTGCAATATTGTGCACAGTTTTGGTCCCCTTATTTGAGGAAAGATGTAGTGGTATTGGAGGCAGTTCAGAGGAGGTTCACAAGATTGATCCCAGAGATGAGGGGTTTGTCATATAAAGACAGATTGAACAGTGTAGGCCTATACTCTCTGGAATTTAGAAGAATATAGGAAGAACAAATTGAGGCATTCAAGATGATAAAAGGAGTGGATAAAATAGACGTGGAGTGGATGCTTTCTCTTGTGGGACATTCTGGGACGAAAGGTCACATTCTTAGGACAAGGGGCAGCAAGTTTGAAACAGAGATGAGGAGAAACTACTACCCCAAAGTGCGGTGAATGCTGAGACAGTGAGTAAAGTTAAGGGGGAGATGGACAGATTTCGAATTGGTAATTGGGTTGAAGGGATAAGGGGAGAAGGCAGAATAATGGGGGTGAGGAGTATATCAGCCACGATTGAATGGCAGAGCAGACCTGATGGTCCAAATGGCCTAATTCTGCTCCTACACCCTTATGAACTTCCACAAAAGGACATTAGTGAACCAGAAAGATTTTTATGATAATCGTTGCAGGGTTGCCATTAAACTGGCTTTCTTTAAATTTCAGATTTACTTCACTGAACTAAAATTCTGCCAACTGCCATGAACCCATAATACCAGACTACTCGCCCAGTGACATTATCACGACACCTGCATCATCTCGCTGTGGCCTGTTCCCACGCCATAATCACTTTACTAGACTATGACCATGCTCAATTCTAAAGTAGAGACCTTAAGCTCTTGATATCCCACCACAAAGTGCATCATACTGCAGAACAATGCTACAGCCCACAAGGAAAGTGATACTCAGTCCTTCCATTTTGCACACACACAGAATAGCTGCACTCAACACTCACACAGAGCTAGCACCAGAAAAGACACACCAGTGACGTGCATAGACATGCACATATACATCCAACCCTCCCTGATATCCAGAGATATATATGGGGTTGCTAATGTCGGTAATGTCATTGATTATGCAATTCAGCAATGTCAGCAAACAGAAGTTTACATTTAATTGAAAAATTAAAATCCAGAACTGATTGCTTGACTCAGTGATAGTGACCATAAAGATATCGTTGACTGCCATAAGAGCCCATGTACGTTCACTAGTGCCCTTTTGCGAAGGAAATCTGCCATCCTTACCTGATCTGGCCTACATGTGACACCGACAACATCTTGGTCGAATGGGTTTGACTTTGATTTATGGTTGTCACAGGTACTGAGATGCAGTGAAAAGTGTTATACCATATAAAGTGCATCAGGGTAGCAGAACAGAGTGCAGAATACAGTGCTACAGCCACAGAGAAGGCTCAGAGAGAGAGAGAGAGAGAGAGAGAGAGAAAGAGAGACCAAGAATTAATATTCGAGAGGTCCATTCAAAAGTCTAGTAACAGCAAAGAAAAAGCTGTTCTTGAATCTGTTTGTATGTGGATTCAAACTTCTGCATCTTCTGCCCAATGGAAGAGGGTGAAAGAGTGTATAACTGAGGTGGGAGGGGTCTTTGATTATGTTGGTTGCTTTCCCGAGGCAGTGGGAAGTAGAGTTGGAGTCAACGCATGGGAGGCTGGGTTGCGTGATGGATTGGGCTGTGTTCACAACTCTCTGTTGTTTCTTCCAGACTCAGGAAGAGCAGTTACTTCAGCCAGATAGGATACATTCTATGGTGCAGCTATAAAAATATTTGTAAGTGACTTTATGGACATGCTGAATTTCCTTAGCCTCCTGAGGAACTAGAGATGTTGTGCTTTCTTGATCATTGCATCGACATGGGTTGGGCAGGACAGATTGTTGGGTGATCATCCCTCCCAGGGAGTTGATGCTCTGGACCATCTCCACTCAGCCCCACTGATACAGAGATGGGTGTGCCCTCCACTCCACTTCCTGAAGTTAATGACCAGCTCCTTCATTTTGCTGATGATGAAGAGGTTGATGTCTGTACACCACGCCACTAAGAACTCAATCTCTTTCCTATATTCTGTCTTAGCCATCTTCCAAAATAGCTTAGAAAGCATTTCAGACCAAGGGCAGATAGGCATGGGCAATAAATAACAGCCTAATCAATGATGCCCACATCCCCGAAATGAGTAGAAAAACAAATTGTGTGGACAATTCAATTGAATCCGTTCACAAGGCATTTATCCATCATTTGCACAAATGATTCCTCTTATCTGAACAATTCATTATCACCAAGCTCTGATCAAGTAATTGTTTTCAAAAAAATATTTACAGTGAGATGAATAAGATCGGGGAAAGATCAAGGCAGCTCCGGAGCACAGAAAGATTTAAGAATAAATAATGTTCAAATAAAACTGACTGCTGCTGTGTTCCTGCAGTTCTGATGCAGTGCAAAACATCAAGGAAATACTTACTGAGAACGTCATCAGTATAAGGAGCATGCAGCTAATATTTTCACACAGATGTATGCTGTTTTGCAAAGCGCAGCAAGTTACAGAATTAATATCGCCAACAGCAAATCCTGTTGAATTCATTGACTCCCACATCCCACCAGTGACACCAAGATTGAGGCAGATTCAAGCTCAATGCTTAATTGCCTGACACCTGTAGTGCACAATGTTTTGCAGCAAACAGCGTATGTCACAGACTGTCATGAACACTGACTGAGGGATATGTCTACATACATTGAAGTGAAGCTTCACTGGTTTTCCTCTACAAGGGATGGAGGAGCAATGGAGGACATTCTCTGAAGCCTGACAGAGTGAGACTCTGGCTCAATGGGATTTGACATGTCTTGAATGTAGTTCCTCATTCACATGCTCAGGAGCTTTTCCTAGACAAAAGGTTGAATTATCCCTTAACTCTCCCTGCAGTTCTCAAATGTCTCTTCTCCTTTTGCTAGCTTGTGGTTTTCTCTCTCTCGCCTTCCCTAGTTTGTGTGTTTTTCTTTCTCTTTTCCCTTGAATTTGTGTTCCCCTCACAGTTTGTATTCTCCATCTCTCCCGTTTCCATTGCTCTAATATCCAATTTTTCTTTCTCTCCTGTTTTTTTTGTGTCTCTTCCTTCCCAGTTTCTGATTTCCCTTTCAGTTTGTGTCTCTCTCTCTCTCTCTCCACACACCCAGTTTTTCTTGCTCTTTCTCTCTCCCCCTACAGTTCTTTCCTCAGCAGTTGCAGGGTCTCCCATTGGTTTTCATTGACTCCTAACACCATCCTCATGATAGGTAAGGATGCAATGAATTCTGAACAGGAATTAGCTAACCTGATGTGGAGTACGTGACTGTGTGAACACATACAAACGGACACACACACAGACACACGCACACACACAGATACACACACAGACAAACAGACACACACAAAGACACACACATACAGACACAAATACAGACACACACACAGACACAAATACAGACACACACACACACAGGCACAGACGCACAGACAAAC
>NC_057717.1:103258521-103261404 GCF_004010195.1 Chiloscyllium plagiosum | reverse complement strand
CACACAGAGACACACACACACAGACAAGCAGACACACACAGACACATACACACAGATACACAGACACACACACAACACAGACACACAGACACACGCGCACACACACACTATAGTATTTGGCAGATCAATAACCTATTCTGGAGGGACTCATGGGAAACGTACAGCACAGAAAAAGGCCACTCAGCCCATCAAGTCTACATTGATTTGCTGAAGAGCATTCCATGCAGACTCATCTCCCTAACCTATCCCCATAACCCACATTTCCCATGTCTAACCCACCTAAACTCCACATCCCTGGAGACTTTGGGCAATTTAGCATGGCTATTTCACCTAACCTGCACATAGAATCATACAGTCATACAAATACAGCATGGAAACAGACCCTTCGGTTCAACTTGTCCATGCTGACCAGATATCCTAGATAAATCTAGTCTGATTTGCCAGCATTTGATTCATATCCCTCTAAACCATTTCTGTTCCAGATGCCTTTTAAATGTTGTAATTGTACCAGTCTCCACCACTTCCTCTGGCAGCTCATTCCGTGCACGTACCCCCTCTGCATGAAAACGTTCCCCCATAGGTCCCTTTCAAATCTTTCCCCTCTCACCTTAAACTTATGCCCTCTAGTTTTAGAATCCCCCACCTTAGAGAGAAAAAGACCTTAGCTATTCACCATATCCATACCCCTAATGATTTTACAAACCTCTGTAATGTCTCACCTCAGCCTCCAATGCTCCGGGGAAAATAGCTCTAGCCTATTCAGCCTCTCCCTGCAGCTCAAACCCTCCAACTCTGGCATTATCCTTTTCTGAACCCTTTCAAGTTTCACAACATCCTTCCTAAAGCAGGGAGATCAGAGTTGCACACAATACTTCAAAGGTTTCCTAATCAATGGCTTGTACAGCTGCAACATGACCTCTCAACTCCTGGACTCAATGCACTGACCAGTAAAGGCAAGCATACCAAACACCATCTTCACTATCCTATCTGCCTGTGACTCCACTTTCAAGGAAAAATGAACTTCCATCACAAGATCCCTTTGTTCAGCACCACTCCCCAGGACCTTATCATTAAGTCTGTAAGTTCTGCCATGATTTGCTTTTCCAAAATGCGGAACCTCATAGTTATCTAAACTCCATCTGCCACACCTCGGCCCATCTGACTGTGGGAGGAAAACAGAGCAAACCCTCACAGACATGAGGAGAATGTCAAACTCCACACAGACAGTCGCCTGAGGCTGGAATCGAACCCGGGTCCCCAGTGCTGTGAGGCAGCAGTGCTAACCACTGAGATGTCATGCTGCTGTTAAGGTGTCTGGCTACAGCAAGGGGCTTGGGAACTGATCTGTGCACAAGCACTTTCTTGATATACACACACACACACATAGAACGCCAGTAGCCTGCATTTATATAGCACCTGGCACTTGGTTAAAACATCTCAAATCACTTTGCCTTAGAACTCTCAAATAATATATAAAACTGAGCAAACACAGAAATTGGAGCACAGGCAACCAAAGGGGTAGGTTTTCAGGTGGGTTTGAGAGATCAAGACACACATTTAGGGAATTAATCGCAGAGCTGAGATCCTGGGCAGCTATAGCAAACCTCAGCCAGAAGTAGTACAATGACATTGGAGATGCTTAAGAGCCGAGGATTTGAAGGCTGGAGATGTCACAGTGTTGGAGGAGACAGGGAAAGATGTGCCTTGGGAGGGAAGTGAAGACAAGGACAGAAGTTATAGAAGGAATAATGGGAGAGGGATTACTTTAAGTGACGAGCACAAGATGAAAATACTGGTCTCCTGTGCTATGAATGAAAAATCACACCATTCAGTTTTGAGCCAAATTAGGCTAGACTGGTATGACCCAAGTCTAAATTTGTTCAAAGCAAAAATCTTTCAAAAAACATTACATCAGAATTTGCTCCAATATACAACTGGGAATTTTGTGTTTTCAAGTGCCAGTCTCAATATTGATAATGTACACCAAAATGTCCTGGTTAAGCAATTACTATAAATGGCAGTGAGTGTGACAGTGATGCCAATGGCTGAGGAATTGATTAGGGCTTACCAATGATGGCAATGAACTGCATTTCCATCTAGTGAACACATTTCCAAATTAATTCAAATCCGTCCCAGCTGTAAATTGGAGACAATACGGGGATGTGACTTTCCCAGAATTTTGTTTCTGTCGAACAATTATCTATATAAATTTCTAAAGAGAGGGGGGGTGTTATAAAAAGGGTGTGGTAGAACTAGAGTTTGGAGGCCAATTGGCTCAACTGCTCTCGATATGATGGACCCAATGGCCTCCTTCTAATTGTTTGCTAATCAAAGAAGCTAGTACACACTTCTGCAGGAAATGAGACTTGAACCTGGACCTAGCTGGCTTAGAGGTAGGGACACTGCACCTCAAGATCCCCTAATAACCTCCTTTTAGGTTGCTTTTGAGTCTGAGGCACTCATATCAATTCATCATCAAAAAAAAGGAAGGAAAATTACTTGTTATCATTCACACATTGCTAACATCTACCCATTGGTTCGAATAGCACTTGCTATGGATTTTACATATTAAAAATGTAATAATCAAATAATTAATCATTAAGTGGGTAAGGTCCTCAAACATTCCAGAAGATTCCCCTGGCCTCGGAAACGCCATTAGCCACGTGGCTGATGCAGCTACCACCCCCACGCTGATTGATGATGTCACTTCTGCCCCCATCATGGCCACTCCCACAGCCACTTCCGCCCCTCACATCATTGCCGATGCCACACGCTCAGTGACTTCCGCCACCCCTACTGCTGTGTCTGCCACCACTTCCGCCCCCACCAGCGCCACTCACCTGCATTCTGCTGACACGCCCCCCACAGACCCCACTGTCACTA
>NC_057717.1:103252141-103255693 GCF_004010195.1 Chiloscyllium plagiosum | reverse complement strand
CCTTTATTCCTGATGAAGGGCTTTTGCCCGAAACGTTGATTTTGCCTGTCCTCGGATGCTGCCTGAATTGCTGTGCTCTTCCAGCACCACTGATCCAGAATCTGGTTTCCAGCATCTGCAGTCATTGTTTTTACCAATGTACATCCATGGGCTGTTGGATTAATTGACAAAATTAGCAGTGTCAACATTTTAAGTAAGGCTAGACATCATTAATGCATTCAGAATGCTCGCTGATGATTATGTGTCTGTCCGGAAAGCCGTCTATTAGATATTACCAATGAATTCTGATAAACCCATCTCATTTGTCTAGACTGAGCAGTCATGTTTTGCCCAGGATTGCATTCTTGATGATCTGGAGGCAGTTATCTGCTTGGTTCAGGTGAGATCGCTCTTTTGAATTTTCTGCTCCACGATTTTGGAGCAGAGGTCACTCATTGGCATCACTAACACTATTCTCCAATGTGTTCTTTCAGGAAATTTACCATCATCATTGATTATTGCCAATCAGTAGTTATCCTGAAGGAAGTGGTGGTGAACCACCTTAGCCTATGTGGTCTGAAGACACCAACAATGGAAGGATTTCCAAGGTTTTGACCCAGTGATATTGAAGGAACAATGATACATTTTTAAGTCAGGATGTTGAGTTGTTTTGAGATGGAACTTTCAAGCGATGGTGTCCCCATGCACCTTCTACCCTTGCCCTTCCTGATGGAAGAAGCTATGGGTGTGGAAGGTTCTATTTTGTGAGTCTTGTAGATCACACACATGGCTGCTACTGAACTTCAGTGGTGGAGAGAGTGGGTGTGTTTGTGGACATGGTGCCATTTAAGCAGGCTGCTTTGTCCTGGACGGTGTCAAGTTCCACTCATCCAGACAAATTGGGAATATTCCATCACACTCCTGACTTGTGTTCTGTTGATGGTGAACAGGGTTTTGGGGAGTCAGAAGATGAGTTACTCGCTGCAGCATTCTTAACCTCTGACCTGCTTTTGTATCCAGTGCATTTAAATTAGATTACTTACAGTGCAGAAACAGGCCCTTTGGCCCAACAGGTCCACACCGAACCTCCAAAGAGTGACCCACTCACATTTTACCCCTGACTAATGCATCTAACACTATGGGCAATTTGGCATGGCCAATTCACTTGACTTACACATCTTTGGACTTGGGAGGAAACCGGAGCACCTGGAGGAAACCCACGCAGACACGGGGAGAATGTGCAAACTCCACACAGTCAGTCGCCTGAGGCGGGAATTGAACCTGGGACCCTGGTGCTGTGAGGCAGCAGTGCTGACCACTGAGCCACCATGCCGCCCGTAGGTTGTTCAGTTCAATTTCTGGTCAATGTTAATCCCAGAATGTTGATAGTGGTGTGCTCAGTATTGGTAATGACATGGAATGTTGAGGGATGATGATTAAGTTCTCTCATGTTGGAAATGGGGGTTTGGGTTCAAATCTCTTGAGAATGGCATCTAGGCTGACCATTGCCAGTGCATGACTGAGGAAGCATCACATTGTCAGTGAGGCCATTGAGCAGAGTGAGAGTTTGGTCTTTCAAGTTGTGAAATGAATGAGCCCAAGGCACTACTCTGGAGAAGGACAGGGAACTCTCCATTGATGTCCTAGCCATTACTTATCAAGGAACATCACAAAATAAATGATCTGGTCATTGCTGTTCATGAGAGCTTACTCTGCACAAAATGTGCTTGATACAGTTCAGCAGTGACTGTACATCAAATGTATATACAATCCATCGGACAGTCAAACACTCCAGACTGGGAAAATTACGAGGCTGCTTAGGGAAGGTGGATAGATAATGAAGAATTTGTAGTGGCAGGGGAGTAAAAGATGAGACAGAGAGATACTTTAAAAAGAATGGAGTTGGACACCAGCAGAAAATAGAAGATGCAGCAAAATGGAAGGCTGATGAGATTCTATCCTCACTACAATGGTTTGTAAACCATAAAGGAGGTGAGGGAGTTAATTTACAGAGACACCCCTTAGGAAATAGAAAAGCAGACAGTTGAAATGACCCACTTGCACAAGGTTTACACTGTGGAGAAGATTGCTCTGTTCTGAGTTATTTTTAAATTATGAAAGTACTTGAGTACTGTGCCAATGACAACCCATAGAACTATAACCCTTGTAAAGGTACAGTAATCTGGAAAGGAGAAAGACTCTGATCACCGAGCTGAGAATGGGAGAGTGCAACATTAACACAGTCACCAAACTGAACAAGAGCAAAGGGTAAGAAACTGGCTTCCCAAAGAGGATTTATTAGAATGGCCCTATCACAAACAAGGGGTGATGGAGAGATAGTAACAGTTTCAAAAGAGATGTGGGACAATATTGCAATAATAGGGCATGCAAAAGAGAGGAACTAAGTCATAGCATCTCTACAGTGTAGAAAGAGACACATTTGACTCAATGAGTCCATTCCAAACCTCCGAAGAGCATCCCACCCAATCCCTGCAATTCCCGTGGCTAATCCACATAGCCAGCAGACCCTTGGACACTAACGACAATTTCCCATGGCCAATCCACCTGACCTGCACATCTTTGGACTGCGGGAGGAAGCCAGAGCACCTGGAGGAAATGCACACAGACACAGGGAGAACATGCAAACTCCACACAGACAGTCACCCAAGGATGGAATCAAACCCAGGTCCCTGGTGCTGAAAGGTGGCAGTGCTAATCTCTGAGCCACCGTGCCACTCAATAGCTCACTGCCCTAATGTAGAACTCAATAACCCTTGAGGGTGAATGTTAATATTAATGAAATATGGGTTGTACTAATCCCCACAATGTTTCTACTGGCTCTCGTACAACACATCCCACAACCTCGCACTATAAATGCATCTTTAATTTTTAAGTATTCCAGTGTAATTTTTTTGAACCCTTTCCTGATTTTAATTCCTTCCCTCCTTATTGAATCCCGATGATCAGTTAGCTCGGTTGGTTGGAGCACCTTCAAGATCCTCCGCTCCACGCTTGCAGCAATGCGCTGGCACCTAACCTCCGTATTCCCAATTCCTCCGCCTCCGCCGGATCTGCTCCCAGGAGGACCAGTTCCACTACAGAACACACCAGATGGCCTCCTTCTTTAGAGACCGCAATTTCCCTTCCCACGTGGTTAAAGATGCCCTCCAACGCATCTCGTCCACATCCCGCACCTCCGCCCTCAGACCCCACCCCTCCAACCGCAACAAGGACAGAACGCCCCTGGTGCACACCTTCCACCCTACCAACCTTCGCATAAACCAAACCATCCGCCGACATTTCCGCCACCTCCAAAAAGACCCCACCACCAGGGATATATTTCCCTCCCCACACCTTTCCGCCTTCCGCAAAGACCGTTCCCTCCGTGACTACCTGGTCAGGTCCACGCCCCCCTACGACCCACCCTCCCATCCTGGCACCTTCCCCTGCCACCGCAGGAACTGTAAAACCAGCGCCCACACCTCCTCCCTCACCTCCATCCAAGGCCCCAAAGGAGCTTTCCACATCCATCAAAGTTTTACCTGCACATCCACTAATATAATTTATTGTATC
>NC_057717.1:103208414-103251888 GCF_004010195.1 Chiloscyllium plagiosum | reverse complement strand
CCATGCTTCAGGCTCTCTGCCTTTATTCCTGATGAAGGGCTTTTGCCCAAAACGTCGATTTCGAAGCTCCTTGGATGCTGCCTGAACTGCTGTGCTCTTCCAGCACCACTAATCCAGAATCTGGTTTCCAGCATCTGCAGTCATCGTTTTTACCTCAATGATTTCGAATCAGACCAACGATGTTATAGGATTAGTAATCTAGAGTCTCGGGGACTTTTACCCGAAACGTCGATTTTCCTGCTCCTCGGATGCTGCCTGACCCACTGTATTTTTCCAGCACCACTCTGATCTAAACTTTGGCATCTGCAGTCCTCACTTTTGCCTCTCAGATTGATGGTCTGGGGATGTGGGTTTGAATCCCACTGGGAGCAGATAGGTCAAATTTGAATTCAATTCATAGTTCTGGAGTTTACAATAAAAACTGCTCTGAAGGCGATCATATAAAGACAATTAATTTTTGTTGGGCATCCTTACCCAGTCTGTCCTAGTACCTTCTTCATCCAAAGGGTTGGGAATCTGTGGAATTCCCTGTCAAGTGAAACAGTTGAGGCTACCTCATTGAGTGTTTTTAAGGTAAAAATAGATCAATTTTTGAACAGTAAAGGAATTAAGGGTTACAGTGAGAGCTGAGTCCATGGAAAAATCAATCTTAATCTTACTGAATTGTGGAATAGGCTCGATGGGCCAGATGGCCTACTCTTCCTCCAATTTCTTATGTTCTTAAGTTCTACACATGATGCCAGACCTAGAGCAATGGATTGACTCTTAGCTGCCCTCTGAAAAGTTCGAGAAAGTCACTCAGTTCAAGGAGGGTTAGGGGTGGGCGATGAAGGCTGGCTCAGCCCCTGATCTTTTAGGAATTAATCAAAAGAAAGCATGTGCAGCTCAGAGCACGCAGTTCTGCAGCTTTACTAACATCACCAACCCAAAGAAACCCAAACGTATAAATAGAAAGTATCAGCAGTGCTTCGCCTGGAGGCCCACTGAAGATGTTACCCAGTATGGTGACGAAACATCTGGAAATGAACCTTTCAGCTCAGCAGGCAAACCTACATCCAAAACATCTGCATATTTAAAAGCAACCTGGAGGCCTGGACTGAGCTTCTAGGAAGATCTGGAATGGCTGGGGAGTCTAAAACTAGAGGGGATAGGTTTGAGGTGAAAGGGGAGATGTACAAAAGGATGCAGTGAGGCAATCTTTTCACACAGGGTGTGGTGAGTGTCTGGAATGGGCTGCCAGGGGGAGTGGTAAAGGTGGGCACAATTTCATCATTTAAGACAGATACATGGACGGGATAGGTATAGATGGCTATTGACCAAATAAAAGCAAATCGGACTAGTTTAATTGTGAAGACTGGGAAGAGGCAAGAATGTGGTGCTGGAAACGCACAGCAGGTCAGGCAGCATCCAAGGAGCAGGAGAATCGGTGTTTCGGGAGTAAGCCCTTCATTTTCTCCTGAAGACTGGGCAGTATGGACACGTTAGGCCGAAGGGCCTGTTTCTATGCTGTAGACCTCTATGACTCTATAACAGCCGACATTAAAAATTGCTTGCGGCATCTGAGGATCCGATAGGTCAATGGGAGAGATTTTTGATCTTCAGCTTTCCCATCCCATTTATACCAAGTCTTTGAGCGTTCACCTCCGAGTGAAGGTCACATACATCAGGTTTCATTTCCCTTGTGTGGAGAAGATGGAGGGGTGGTCTGATCAATCTGTAGGGAATGTTAAAGAGATTCGACAAAGCATTTACCTTGGGGAATCATTCCCTTTAGTGGGGAAATCAAGAATGAAGGAGAAATCTTTAAAGTCAGAGATTCATGAGGGAAATTGAGAAGACCTTCTTCTCACAGAGGAGGGAATAATCCAAAGTAGGTCCTGGCAATCTCTGGACACTGTAGTGTTTGGAGCAATGTCAGCCAGGTGGACCTCATAGAATATGAGTTCCCAGATTGGGGCTGTTAACCTGGTCCAATCAGGGAGCCCTGGCTGACAGATACAAACAGGAGGGTCAGAGGTTCTGTTCACTCTGAGAGCTGGCTCTGAGCTAGCTAGGTCAGTGTTGTATACTATGCACGTGTAAATAAAGGATGATGGGATGCCAGCCTTTATGGATTTATTTCAGATAGTGTCGGAAAATTAGAGTTTACAAGATTGAGGTAATAGTGTAATGGTAGGAAGGATACCTGGAGAAGGGGTACAGATCAGTCACAATCTAATGAATGGAGAAGCATCTTGAGAAGTCGAACGGCCTCCTTATGCTCTTATTTTGTGCATTCATATGATCTGGTTGGATTGCGGAGCACCCTTGAGGGACTCCCTCATTTTCTTACTTAGCCCAGCTTTCTTTTTCTTTACTCATTCATGAGATGAGAGCGTCACTGGCTAGGCAGCATTTATTTCCCATCCCTAATTGCCCAGAGGGCAGTTAAGAGTCAACCACATTGCTGTGGTTCTGGAATCATACATAGGCCAGACCAAGTAAGGATGGCAGCTTCCTTCCCTAAAGGACGTGGTGAACCAGACGGGAGTTTTCTAACAATCCACAATGGATTCTGGGTCACCAGTAGACTCTTAATTCAGGCTTTATTTTTAAAACTTAAACTCAAATTCCACCATGGTAGGATTTGAACCCAGGTCCCCAGAATATTACCTGGGTTTCTGGATTAATAGTCCAGCGATAACACCCCTAGGCCATCACCAACCCTACTGGGGGCAACTCAATGGAAAAACCACATCACATCTCCATTCCTGCCCACAAGCTCCTCAGCCCTGTGTATCTCATTAATTCACAGGAAACCAAGAATGCTAATTACCTCTTTAGGATCAAGTTAGCCCCGGCAATGCTGTGAAGACTGCACCAGAACTCCAAATCCTTTCAGATCACGGCTTCATATGTGGCCCCTATGTGTATGTGAATCATTAATGTTCATCATTATTGAAGCATTCTAGCAAATTATGTTGTGTTAGCTTCTTTCATGTTAAGAGATGGAGTGCACCTGCTCTATTTTCAGCGAAGATTTTTTACCACCTCTCCTTATTTTCTTTGCTGCAAACAATTTGGCCCGAAAGTGATTGAAATGTTTGAGGATGAAAGATTTATCATTCATAAGAAACCCCCTCACACACCAGATTAATGTATTTAACATAAGAAGATTAATATCTTGATTAAAAGCAAATATACTTCGCAGAATATTCTTTTAAGGCATTACAGATACAAATCTCCACTGCCATTGGATTTGAAAATACACTCTGCTGCATGAAGTTTCTCGTTATAATTTCCATTGTTTGAATGATATTGACACTGACAAAGAGCCTTATGGGCAAAGATCATATCATTGCTGTTTGTGCTGAGGTGGAAAATCAACAGGGTCAAACCCAGGAGAATCACATTAGAAATGATTCCATTAGAATGGAAAGTCAACTCCTGATAAATAGACACAATGATCCCCTGACTGCAGGATAATGAGGATCATCATTATTCCTGCGAGCAGCACCTCACCCCCCACCCCCATCCCCTTACTGCAATGACAACACAAATGGAGCATTTGGATCCAGTATGTCTCACCAAGTCAATTACAACAACAATGCCCATTCATCTAGCACCTCTGGAACCAGGACCTTGAAGCTTGCTGTCATACAACATGGGACAGCCCCTGTTGGGATAAAGAGGTGGGTGTTCTGGAGAGGGGAGGGAGGCAGCAGATTGATGGAGGGGATTCCAAAGCCTAAGCCTGAAGGCATTGACTGCCATGATGGGGAAAGACGGGAACTGGGGGCATTCAAAAGTCCGGAATTGCTGGAACGGAGATGTCATATAGGGCTGGAGAAAGTTGTGGTGATACGGAGGAGGGAACTCATGTTGGGATTTGATTGATGTTGGCAATATAGATTAGTGGGCACTGGTGAATTGGACTATTTAAGAGTTGGGATATTTAGAAGAATTTTGAATGAGCTAAAGATTTTATTGGGTGGAGAATGCCCTGCCAGTAGCAGTGGTGGACTCTTCCTCATTATGGGCATTTAAGCAGGCATTGGATAGGCATATGGAGGATAGTGGGATAGTGTAGGTTAGGTGGGCTTGGATCGGCGCAACATCGAGGGCCGAAGGGCTTGTACTGCGCTGTATTCTTCTATGTTCTATGTTCTATGTTCTATGAGAATGGGGAACAATAACACACTAATCCAATCCCAGCTATTGTATACAGTGTCAGTGCACCAGACCACCTCCAATTCATCTTTTTTATGATTCAATCATGGGACATGGGCATTGCTGGCTGGGCCAGCATTTATTACCCATTCCTAGTTGCCCTTGAGAAGGTGATGATGAACTACCTTCTTGAATTACTGCAGTGCACATGTTGTATGTTAACCCACAATGCTTTTGGAGGGGGAGAAGATTCCGGATTTTGACCAGTGACAGTGAAGGAACGGCAATATATTTCCAAGTTGGGATGGTGAATGGCTTGGAGGGGAACTTGCTGGGTGTGGTGCTCCCATGCATCTGCTTGCCTTGTCCTTCTGGATGGCAAAGATAGAAGGTTTGCAAGGATCTGTTTGATATTTAGTGAATTGGGACCAAAGCACTGGGGGCACCAAAAGAATCTCTTATTCCCCCAATTCTCAATCCACAGAGTGAGTGCCAGTTGCTAGGCAGATTTACATCGTGGATCCATGTGCATGTAGGTCATTGGCCGGGTAGGCTATTAGCAGTAGCCATGACTGAGTTGATAGCCATGTTGCTTCTGAGGTGCAAGGTTATACGTTCAAGCCACATGCAGGAGAATTGAGAACTTGAATCAAGGCTGGCAGTCCAGTGCAGGACCAAGGGAGGGCCATGCTAATGCAGTTGCTGACTTTTGGGTCAGGCATTAAATCTGCAATCAAACCCTATTTTGCCTTTTCATGTGTGCAACCTCGCAGGTGGACATTAAAAAAAAAACTCCCATGCGACTACTTTGAAGAAGAGCAAAGGAATTGTCACTGGTGTCCCAGTCAATATTCATCCTTCCAACATTACTGAAAGCACATCATCTGACCATTATTTCACTGAAGGCCAAAGATGGGCAGGTTAGTTGTACTGGTCATGGTAAATTGCCCGTAGTGTCGAGCGATGTGATTGCGAGATGGAGTGGCCATGGGAAATGTGGTGTTACGGGGATGAGTCAGTGTGGACTCAATGGGCCGAATGGCCTGCTTCCACACTGCAATGATTCTATGATGTTTTTGGTAGCTCCTATATCATAGCCAGGACAACATTGCACGCGTTCTTCAATGACTGCAAAGTGTTGGATGATGTCCAGTGGTCATGAAAATTTTTTATCAGTCCATCAGAACAGGATTCAACCCTGGCGAGAGATGGAACTTGATGACACATACTGCAAAACAGACCCTTTGTTCCATTAATCCCCATTAAGAATGATTTTAAAGATGATCTATGATATTTTGAAATGTCAGTGATGCTACTTACACACAGGCTTCAAAATAAATTATGCAGAATCATCTATTCCTGTCAGGTTTGTTAGCTGAGACCGGTATTTACTTCAATTAGTGACTGAGAGATGCACAAGTCTTCACTGAGTGCCTTGTTATCAAAGACTCGGAAGGTGCAACATAATATGCTGAACTTCAGAAGCTTCAGTACTTCTGTTTGTTCATGCACAGGATGAGGGTGCCACTGGCTTTTGTTTTATTTATTTGTGTGCCTTGGGCCTCGCTGGCTGACCAGCACTGATAGCCCAGCTCTATTTGCTCTTGAGAAGGTGGGGGTGAGCTGCCTTCTTGAACCGCTGCAGTCCATTTGCTGTGGGTTGACCCACAATATCAATAGGGAGGGAATTCCAGGATTTTGACCCAACGGCTATGAAGGAAATGGGGGTATATTTCCAAGTCAGGGTGGTGAGTGGCTTGGAGGGGAACATGTAGGGGGTGGTGTTCCCAAGTACCTGCTGCCCCTGCCCTTCGAGATGGAAGTGGTTGTGGGTTTGGAAGGTGCTGTCTGAGGATCTTTGATGAATTTCTGCAGTGCATCTTGTAGATGGTACGAACTACTGCTGCTGTCTCGGTCAGCATTTATTGCCCATCCCTAATTGCTCAGCGAGCAGTTGAAAATCAATTACATTGCTGTGGATCTGGAGTCACATGCAGGCCAGACCAGGTAAGGATGGGAGCTCCCTTCCTTAAAGGATATGAGTGAACCAGATGGGCTTTTCTGACAACAGATTCACGTCATCATTAGACTCCTATTTCCAGATCTTTATTGAATTCAAATTCCACCATCTCTAATGGGCAGATTCAAACCCAGGTACCAGAGCATTATCTGGGACTCTGGATTAACAGTGCAACGATAATACCACTAGACCAGCGCCTTCTATGGCGTTATCCTATCTGACCATTACTGTGTGAATGTTTGGAGGGGGTGACCTTGCTGATTGCAAATCAACTTCCGCGTTACAGCAGTGGCTGCACTTACAAAGGTGGAAAGTACTTTACAGATGCATGTGGCATCTAAGGGTTGGTTCCAAGCAAGATATGTTGACAGGTTGAGATGGATACAAATGAGAATAAGCCTCTAGCGAAGCCTTAAAAACCAGCAAACTTGTGGATGATACAAAGCCAAGTGGGAAGGTGCACTGTGAGGAAGTTGTAGTGTGGCTTCAGGAGGATTTGGATAGAGTTAGTGAATGGGCGAGAGCGCGGCAGATGAAATAAAACATGGAAAAATGTGAAGTTATGCACCTTGGAGAAACAGATGTGCAGAGAATTTCTTAAACGGTAAGAAGTTGTAATACTTAGATGTACAAAGGGAGCTGGTATCCTTATCCTTATGATAAGACATTGAAGTCTCACATGTAGGTGCAGCAAGCTATTGGGAAGATTAATGGAGTGTTTGCCTTTATTGCAAGAGGATCTATGTACAGGAGTAGTGAAGTCTTACTTCAATTATATAGGAGCTTGGTTAGAGCACACCGAGAGTATGGTGTGCAGTTTTGGTCTCCTTATCTCAGGAGAGATATTATTGCCATTAGAGGGAGTGTAACAAAGGTTCACCAGACTTGTTCCTGGGCCAGTGGAAGTGTCCTATAAAGAGACATTAGGTAAACTGGGCTGGTACTCTCTACAGTTTCAAAGAATGAGAGGTGATCACATCGAAACTTACAAAATACTTGAAGTGATAGATCAATGCAGATGTTTCCCAGCCTGTGGAATCTGTGACTGTGGAACACATTTTAAAAATAAGGGGGATATCACTCAGGTCTGAGATGAGGAGAAATAATTTTATTCAAAGGGTTGTGATCCTTTGGAACTCTCTATCACAGAGGGTTGTCAAAGTTCAGTTTTGGAGTATGTTTAAGGTCCAGATTGATTACCAGTGGGGTAGAGGGTTAGAGGAATGGGGTAGTGGGTAAAAGATATTGAAGTGTTTGATCAGCCAGAACAGTGGGGCAGGCTCAATGGGCTGAGTGGCCTCCTCCTGTTCCTATGGTCTACTAACACCTTCAACATACCATCCCTCCAAGACCAACACACATAGGCTTCAGCATAATTCAGCATTCATCACCTGCAAGGCTGGAGTGAGCAGGTCAATGGAAAAATAAAATGACTTCAAAGGGGAGCTCTCTCCAGTCAATATTTATCCCCGAACAAATATCTGCAAGAATAAATTATCTGGTTATAAAGTTTGTTCACAAAATTGAAGCCAATGGGACTGAGGCCAAGTGGCAACACAATTATGAAATTGGCTTGGAGACAGAAAGCAGAAATCAGGGACGTTTACAGGATTACTGTTTCTATCGAAAGGTATGAATAACCCAGACCTGGGGAGACAGGGCAGAGTTTCAATGGTTGCAGATGGCATGAAACTCCAAAGCTATTAATTAAAGAGCAGGATAGTGGCAGGCTTCAGGAAGGCGTAGGTTTAATGACATAAACTGTGATGAATAAAACCCAACACAGCAAAATAAAACAGTTTGGTCAGGAGACTGGGGACAGGCAATGTAACCTAATCTTTTTGTTTATTCATTCACGGCCAGCCCAGCATTTACTGCCCATCTTTAATTACCCAGGGGGCAGTTAAGAGGCAACCACATTATTGTGGTTCTGGAGTCACATGCAGGACAGAGCAGGTAAGGACAGACAGGCAGGAGGCTGGAAGAATACTGCAAACCAGGCAGCATCGGGAGGTGGAGAGGTCGACATTTCAGGTGTAACCCTTCTTCAGGACAGGGGTGTCCCCACCTCCTGATGCTGCCTGGTCTGCTGTGTTCTTCCAGCCTTCTGCCGGTCTATTTTGGAGTTCAGCATCTACGTTTTTTTTGTCTCAGACCAGATGAGGATGGCAGTTTCCTTCCTTAAAGGACATTAGTGAGCCATATTTTTACAACAATTAGCAAAGGATTCATGGTCACCATTAGACTCTTCATCCAGGTATTTTATTGAATTCAAATTCCACCATCTGCCGTGGAGGGATTCATAGAACATAGGACAATACAGTGCAGAACAGGCCCTTCAGCCCTCGATGTTGCGTCGACCTGTGAACTATTCTCAGCTCATCCCCCTACACTATCCCATCATCATCCATGTGCTTATCCAAGGATTGTTTAAATCTCCCTAATGTGGCTGAGTTAACTACATTGGCAGGCAGGGTATTCCACGCCCTTACCACTCTCTGAGCAAAGAACCTGCCTCTGATATCTGTCTTCAATCTATCACCCCTCAATTTGTAGTTATGCCCCTTCGTACAAGCTGATATCATCATCCTAGGAAAAAGACTTCTACTATCTAAACTATCTAATCCTCTGATCATCTTGTATGTCTCTATCAAGTCCCCTCTTAGCCTTCTTCTTTCCAATGAGAACAGACCTAAGTCTCTCAGTCTTTCCTCATAAGACCTTCCCTCCAGACCAGGCAACATCCTGGCAAATCTCCTCTGCACCTTTTCCAATGCCTCCACGTCCTTCCTGTAATGGGGCGACCAGAACTGTACACAATATTCCAAGTGCAGCCGCACTAGCGTTTTGTATAGTTGCAGTGTGATTCAAACCAAAGCTCCCAGAATGTTACCTGGTCTCTGGATTAAAACTCCCGCGATAACACCACTAGGCCATCACCTCCCTCAGTGTTATAATTATGCTATAATTTTAAAGGTTGTGCAGGAACAGAGACCTGGGAGTGGATGTATACTTGTCTTGGAATGTGGCTGGACATGTTAAGAAAGCAAGGCGAAAGTGGGGACTGCAGATGCTGGAGATCAGATTGAGATTAGAGTGGTGCTGGAAAAGCACAGCAGGTCAGGCAGCATCCGAGGATACTGCTTAAAAACAAATAGAGTTGTTGGCTTTATTAAAGGAGGCAGAATGCAAAAGTAAGGGACAGCTATGCCAAATTAACGCTAAATTCAACTAGATTAATAAATTACTGGTTAGCCTTCTGTTGGGGCACTATCTTCACTCTGAATCCAGCCACCAAATTTTGAAAGAATATCAAGATCATAAAGAGGTTAAAAACAAAGAACCATAAGGTGTAGGAACAGCAGTTGGCCATTCTGTCCATTGAGTCAGTTCTAGCATTTAATGAGATCGTGGCTGATCTGATAATCCACAACTTCACTTTCCCGTCGTCTGCACAGGACCTTTGATTTCTTTTCCTGAATCACCCTTGAATGTACTTAATGGCCCATTTTCACCAGAACCTCTGCAGCCAAGAATTCTACAGATTGACTATCCTCTGAGAGGAAAAAAAAGTCCTCCTTACCTCTGTTTTAATGGGTGACCCCTCACTCCAAGATTATACTCTCTGGTGCTAAACTCTCTTGGAAGGGGAAACCACCTCCACCCTGTCACATCCTCGAAAGACCGGTTCCTTGCAGGATATGTTGATTGTTGAAACTTGTATCTTTCAATCAGGCTGCTTCTCAATGTTCTAAACTCCAATGAACACAGGCTCAATCTATACAACCTCTCCACGCAAGAAAATCTCCCAATTCCATATCAACTTAGTGAACCTTCTTTGGATTTCCTGGATAAGGGCACCAAACGTGCTCACAATATTCTAGGTGGGGTTTTGACTAATATCTTGGGTAGTTTTAACAAGACTTCCCTATTGTTATAGGGAATCCCTTTGAAATAAGCTTGTCTTCCTTATTACCTTCCCTAATGAATGTGGATGCAAGCTTTGAATGATTCGTGCATGAGGATTTCCAACTCTCTCTGTACTGCAGTTTTCTTCTTTTGAGTAATATTTAGCTCCTCCATTCTTCCTGCCAAAGTACATACCTCACATTTTCCCATGTTCTACTCCATCTGCCAAGTTTTTGCCGACTCAATTAACCTGTCCATATCCCTCAGTAGACTCCTTGTGCCATTATCACCTGCCTTTCTACCTAGTTTGCGTCATTCAAGCACGTTCACTTTGCTTGTCCAAGTCATTACTATATATTGGAAATATTTATGTTCCTAGCACTATTGCCTGTGGCACTCCACAAGTTTCAAGCTGCTATCCTGAAAGTGCTCTCTTTATCCCAACTCTCTGCCTTCAATTAGTTAACCAATCCTCTGTCCAAGCTAATATATTACCTCCAAACAGGTTAGGCTCATATCTTATTAAGCAGCATTATACGCAGTACCTTACTAAATATCTTTCGAAAACTTATAAACACAGATAGCAGGGAATGTTTGCTTAATGTAGAATGAGAGGTGTAAGACTGAGGAAGTCAATAAACTGTCCATGAGAGAAAAGATAGATATGTCTTAATTACAATTATTCCAAATGGCTTGAACTGTATTAGTGGGAACTGAATTGTCTTGATTACAATTACTACCAAAGAGCTGGTATCAGCATGATGGGCCAAATAGCCCCCTTCTGTTCTTCCCTCTTGTCTGCTTTGTCCCTAAGCCAATATCATAATGATGTTGCTACTTTGCCTTTAATGCTGACTGAAAACAAAACGTGCTGGAGATCACAACAGGCCAGGCAGCGTCCATGGAGAGAGAGCAAGCTAATGTTTCTAATCTAGATGACTCTTCAGCAGAGCTGACGTGAAGTGAGGAGGGGGCAGCACGTATACTATAGTTGAGCGGAGTGCTGGGGTATAGAGTGCTGGGGGTGAAAGGATGTTGATAGTTCAGACTAAGTGATCGGAATGTGAGAATGGCAGAACAATGGGGTGTCGAACTGCCAGACTGGAGACAACAGACAGTCTCACTGGGGTGGGAAGGGGAGAGAAGACATGGTGATAGAGAATACAACAAGCTAAAAGAAAGGGAAAGAATGGGAATGTGTTCACAATCTGAAGATGTTAAACTCAGTATTAAGTCCAGGAAGTGAGATGAGATGAGGTCTAAAGATGAGATATTGTGCTGTGATTCATGGGAGGACAGCAGCATGATAAGGACAGACAAGTGGGCACGCGAGCAGGATGCTGTGTTAAAATGACCAGCTACAGGAAGGTCAGGATTATGCTTGCACACAGACTGGAGGTGTTCTGCAAAGCGGTCACCCAGTCTATGTTTGGTTTCTCCAGCATAGAGTAGACCACTGTTACCTTCAATACAACTCTTCACACCCCATGTCCTGCAAAGATTCCATCCCATTCTCCCAGTTCTTCACCTACATTGTATCTGTTTGGATGCATAACAGTGCTGTTGACATGGCTTCCTCCTTCCACATCGAATATAGGCATACACATATACACACACAGCATATAAGCAGACCCTTCAGTCCAACCAGTCCATAATCCCAAACTAAACTAGTCCCACCTGCCTGCTCCTGGTCCATATCCCTCCAAACCTTTCCTATTTGTGTATCTAACCAAATGTCTTTTAAACATTATTCCCATATCCATCACTTCCTCTAGGAGTTCATTCCACACGTGAACCACCCTCTGTGTAAAGAACTTGGCCCCTCATGTCTTTTTTAAATCCCTGTCCTCTCACCTCAAAAATATGCTCCCTGGTCTTGAAATCCCCCACCCTACGGAAAAGACACCGACCATTTACCCAAGCTATGCCCCTCATTATTCTGTAAACTTCTATAAGGTCATCCCTCAACCTCCTATGGAAAAGTACTTCCACCCTGTGGGGGGGGTGGAATCTGGAATGCCGTGCCGGGGAGGGTAGTTCAGGTGGGAAACCTCATAACCTTTAAAAAGTAGTCGGATGAGATATCTCACCATTCAATACGTGGGCCGAGAGCTGAAAAGTAGGACTTGAGTCGCTTTGGTCTAGCTCCAGACTCGATGGACCAAACGCCTCTTCTGTTCTGTGTGATTCTGTGTGATATTTGTTCAACAAACACTTCAAAATTTCTGTGTAAGGTTCCACAGTTCTGCTCTTTGTGGAAGCCATTTGTGTGAAAATAAAAATAGCTGCTGTGTATCTTAAATTCCAAGAGGGCGGCACAGTGGTTAGCACTTCTACCTCACACTGCCAGGGACCCAGGTTCGATTCCAGCCTCGGGTGACTGTCTGTGTGGAGTTTGCACATTCTCCCCGTGTCTGCGTGGGTTTCCTCCGGGTGCTCCGGTTTCCTCCCACAGTCCAAAGATGTGCAGACCAGGTGAATTGGCCATGCTAAATTGCCCATAGTGCGAGGTGCATTTGTCAGAGGGAAATGGGCCTGGGTGGGTTACTCTTCAAAGGGTCAGTGTGGACTTGCTGGGCCGAAGGGCCTGTTCCCACACTGTAGGGAATCTAATCTAAATCAAATTTCCTTTTCCTTTCCTAGGAATCAGACAGGGTTGTGGTTTATACACAATGGAAATGGATAATCCTGTGAGCTGTGAATAGACAATCACTTGATTAGTCTCCTCTGCATGGATTAGATTATAGCTACATCATTTAATCCCTCTGTCAAACTCATTTGACCTGATGACCCAACATTTCAAATGTCTACTACATTCCTGTTTGTTTATCTGTGTTGGACACTGGAGAACACCTCAGTGTGAATCTACTTGGGGAGTTCCCCAGTGAACGGGTTCGATCTTGCAAACGCCTTGGTTTTTAAAACGTACAAAAAAATTTATATTCATCATCAAACCCTGATACTGGAGGCACATGAGCTCTAAACAAATGGTGAAGTGTCATTTGAGAATTACACATTTGTTAACTGCCAAGAGTGATTTGCCCTGTTGAAAGTCTTCCGAACCAGATGCACTTGGATGTTTTCAATCACCACGGGTTGCAGTCTGATGGAAGAATTCAGTCGAGGGCTCAATGGGTCTGAAAACACTGCGCCACTGGGCAATGAAAATGGATTTTGTGATGAGTTAAGTCTAACTCCATTTACCTAGAAACATTTCTAGAGCTTTATTTGATTTAAAGGCTGGGAGATCTGTTATTTTGTGACAAGCACACTGGAGCTTGAGCAAAAGGTTCAGAGATTCTGGGACCTGCTGTGAACATTAATTTTGTCAGAGCTCTACAGCTTAATAGTCCCACTGCAGCTAGTGTGGCATTTGCTCTCATTGTCACCTCATGGTACCTGCCATACCTCAGGACAGCGAAAGGGTTTCAAGGAATTCCTACTGTCTGGAAACAGGCCACTTGGACCATTGAATCCACACCGACCCTCCGAACAGCATCCCACCCAGTCCCACCCTTCTACCCACAATGGGCGGCTCAGGTGAATTGGCCATGGTAAATTGTCCATAGTGTTAGGTGCATTAGTCAGAGGGAAATGGGTTAACTGTTCGGAGTTGGTGTGAACTTGTTGGACCGAAGGGCCTGTTTCCACACTGTAGAGAATTTAATCTAATCTACCCTGTAATCCTGCATTTCTCCATGGCTAACCCATTTAGCCTGCACATTCCTGAGCACTATGGGCAATTTAACGTGGCCAATCCACCCTAACCTGTACATCTTTGGATTGTGGGAGGAAATCCACACAGACACGGGGAGAATGTGCAAATTCCACACAGACAGTCGTCTGAGGCTGGAATCGAACCTCTGTCCCTGGCACTATGAGGCAGCAGTGCTAACCACTGAGCCACCGTGTTGTTAGAAGAATTCACTTCCACAAATCCCTCTTTGACTGTACCACATCTAGGGCCTGTCTATTGATCAGTCGTAGAGGATAGACCACTGGCAATCTAAACATTAAAGATAATTCTCTTAGTTCACATTAGTTGAATTTAAAAGCAGAAAGTGCTGGAGAAACGCAGGAGATCTGGAAGTATCCATGGTAACAGAAACAGCGTTAGTATTTTAAACGCAACATGATTCCTCTTCAGAATAAAGTGTCTAGGACTTTGTGTTTTTTTTAATGGGTAATTGCATGATAGCAACAAGACCATAAAACATAGCAGCAGGCTATTCAGCCCATCGAATCAGCTCCTCTATTCAATTAGATCATTGTTGATCTGATAATCCTCAACTCCATGTTTCTGCCTTTCCCCCAAAGCCCTTGAATCCTTTCCTAATTGAAAATCAGACAATCCCAGCCTTGAATATACTTAACGACCCAACTTGAATAGCCCCCTGCAGTAACACAGATTCCCTACCCTTTGATAGAGGAAATTTCTCCACATCTCTGACTTAAATGTGCTACCCCTTATTCTGAGATTATGCCCTCTTACCCTTGACTCTCCCATAAGGGATAAACAACCTTTCCGCATTTATCCTAACGAGTCCTTTAGGAATGTTGGATATTTCAATCAGGTCACCTCCCATTCTTCTGAATTCTATTGAGTTTGGGTCCAACGTATTCAATCACTCTTCATAAGACAGTCTCAGCATACCTGCCTAGTGAACCTTCTCTGGACTGTCTCCCATACCACTGTATCTTTCTTTAGCTCTGTTGGCTGGCTAACTGGTTTGCAATGTGTAGTGACACCAATAGCAAGGGTTCGATTCCTGTACCTTGAGGTTACCAATGAAGTTAATTCCCCCCCTTGCCTGAGATGCAGACCCTCAGATTAAACCATCCCCAGTTGATTTTCTCCAATTAATGACTGGGACTGTGGTGATTGTACTTTAGACAAGGGGCATAAAACTGTTCACCCTATTCCAGCTGTGGTCTGATGAGTGTTTTGTTAGCTTCAGGAAAGCCTTCTTCCCTCACTCCCTTTGAAATAAAAGCCAAAAGGCATCGCTTACATTACTGGTCAGACATAATGACAAAGGACCCTCAGGAGCTGTACAGAATATATCAGTTCCTCATGAAGGTTAGACTGGAACTCCACTGGTCAAAAAGTGTAGTGCTGGAAAAGCACAGCAGACCTTACCCTTGAAACATCGACCTTCCTGCTCCTCAGATGCTGCCTGACCTGCTTTTCCAGTACCACACATTTTGACTCTGATCTCCAGCACCTGCAGTCCTCACTTTCTCCTGGAACTCCAGTCAATTGACTGGGTGGGACAACATCATATTTTAATGAACTAATGAAGCTTCAATGTTAACTTTCTCAGAACCATGAACAATATGGTACAGTCCTTTCTGCTTTTATGCGTGTTTCGTCCAAGCGAATAGGCTTTAATGGGATTGATTAATAGCTGAATGTTGTTTGTAAAATGCGACCTTTCACATATGTGTGTTGGCTGTTATGTGATTCCACCCCCTGCACTAAGTGTCGTAGTGGGTGGAGGAATATAATGTTAACACCAAAACAGTCTCTATGTAAACATCGTGTTCAGATGACTTGCGTGCTTTGTTGTGAAATGCTTTATGAGAGGCACTCTCTAATTTTTGGGTAATTTTGCAAATTCTGCTGTGTTCTCAAAATTATGGGAGGACAAAGTAACAAGAATGTTTGCAAAAAGCATCCTGGTAATGACCCTCAACCCCTGTCTTAATAACCTCAAAGCCACTGCTCCCGTCAAGTTAACTTCAAAGTTTTTCAAGGGAAAGCGTTAAATTTACTGTATTATATCATTATTAGATATGAATCTAACATTTATTTAAAATGCGCTATCCTTTGTGTTAGGCTAATTACTATATTTGAATTGATTTTGAACAATAGTTTTGGTGATCTGCCCCAACCCTACTTTTTTCCTTAAACCCTGTTATTGTTATAGCGTGGCTTTCTATAGCGCGAGGCCGCACAAAAATGCAACTATCGTGTTCTTGCAGGAAGGACTGTATCTGCACCTCCTCTTATATCTCAGCAGGTCTGCCATGGCATCATGCAGGCAATGTGAATTCAGAGGCTGTTCCTCCACTGAAACCCTCACAGCCTTTGTTTCGCCATTCCAGTCTGTCGCACCGGGATAGTACTTGGGAGAGGTAGATTGGTTTCTTACCCTTGCGAGGAAAGCTGGGCGATCGGGGAGTCATTCCCCCCTGCTAAGTGCGGGGTACAAGAACACAAGGTTACAAGCAACACTAAAACTGGAACCAGGCTTTTCAGTGCATTCCCTCAGGACCATATTTGAAGTGTCAGCCTCGATATGCTTACGCCTCTGGAGTGGATCTTCAACTGTATGGAAAGATGACTCCTTACATTCTTTGGCTCCTGGAACCAGAGTTCCAGGCAAGTGCTGAGGTGATGTGTTTTTCAGTATAAAGAGAGACAAGGAGGTGGCACAGTGGTTAGCACTGCTGCCCCACAGTGCCAGGGACCCAGGTTTGATTCCAGCTTCCTGCGAATGTCTGTGTGGCGTTTGCACATTCTCCCCGTGTCTGCGTGGGTTTTCTCCAAGTGCTCTGACTTCCACCCACAGTCCAAAGATGTGCGGGTTAGGGTGGATTGGCCACGCTAAATTGCTCCGTGGGGTCCAGCGATAGGTGGGCTAGCCATGGGAAATGCAGGGTTACAGAGATATGGTGGAGGGTTGAGTCTGGGTGGGATGTTCCTCAGAGGGTCGGTGCAAATTCGATGGGCTAAATGGCCTCTTTCCATGCTATTGGGATTTTATGATTTCCTTCTTCCATACTTACCTCTCTTCATCAGTGCTGGGGAACCACAATATGCCAGTTGCAGATCGACTGGATATGGTTTTGTGCAGGTGCTCCATCGTCAGTCAACACCAACCCTGTCTCTGTCCCAAAACCAGCAGGATTTTCCAGCCACCAGGATAGTTAAAGCAGGAAGCATTCTGCTGGGACCATGCTCCTTTAGATGGACACCAGAGGGAAATCTGATGCTTCTGCACTCTGTCAAAACCGTTAATCTCCAAATAGTCAAAAAAAAGAGGATGATAATTAGTTGACTTATTTGAAGGAACAATAGGCACATCAAGCATGTGAACTTCAGTCGCTTGGGTAAGTGTGGATTTAGCCTCCTTACTGAATCCAATACAGACTGATTTCATCCTCATTCAAAGACTCAGATACAGTGAAAGCTGCACAGATGGTTGATACATTTCTGAAGGACAGTGAGTGCTATTGATTGCCTTAAGTTTCCAATTCTTTAGAACTTTTCATTGAGTTGCCTGATCAGAATTACTAATGCTGTTTTCTGGTCAAGTCCTCAGGAAGTCCAGCAATGCAGAAGTCTCATGTACAGAGAAGTTAATGTGCTCCTTTAATTCAATGCAATCTATGGAAGGGAGCTGGAAAGTGAGACTCAAGGAATATGTTCTGATGTCTCAATTTAAATATTTAATTAAATAATCTCCCTTTTATAACGAAATTATTAGCGTGTTTAGTCCATCGACAGCATTTATTCCTGAGCTTTTAATCTATTTCTGTTTGCCAAAGAGCAGACTGGAAATTAAAAAAGAAATCAGTGAAGTTCAACTTCCAGAGATAGTTAGCACTGGAATAATTGTTTTTGTCAGAACCACAGAGGTAAGAAGCATAGAAACAATCGGAATATCTTTCAAATGAGCGTTTTCAGGGTCATTCAAATAATGTCAAGTGGGCACATGAGACTGATGATTCAGTCTTGTTACTTTTTATATCCTCCAATTCAGGCAGAAATAATCCATCAGCTCCCAAATCTATTAAACTGCTCATCAGGTGTCAGTTTGTGGTCAGCGGGTAACACATATATCTCTGAGTCAGGAATGTTGTGGGTTCTACTCCACACCATGAAACTTGAGCAAACAGACCTGCCTGATAACTCCAGCATGAGAGTGCCGGCTTCCTGGTGAGATGTTGAACTGAGGTCCAGTTTACCCATGCTTCTCAAAAGGTATTTCACGTTTCACGTTGGCAAGGGGCAGCGTCTGTTGCCCATCCCTACCTGCCCTTTGAACCGAGTGCCAAAGAAACTGCAGATGCTGGAATCCAAAGAAGGGTCCTGGAGGAGGGTTCTTCCAGCCTTCTCCCTGTCTACTCAGGGCAATTTTAAAGGGCACTTACGAGTCAACCACATTCCTGTGGGTCTGGAGTTACATGTAGGCCAGACCAGGTAAGGAAAGCAGCTTCCTTCCCTACAGGACATTGGTGACCTGGATTGGCTTTGATGCTGATGGTTGTCATGGTGATCATCACCGAGACCAGCTTCCAGTGTTGTTCTCTTCCATTCACGGGATGTGGGTCATGTCACCATTTATTGATCATCTCTAATGACCCTGGGCAAGATGGTGCTGGAACTACCTGAACCTCAGGAGGGCTTGGGGGTGTAGGAACACCCACAATGCTGTTACGCAGGGAGCTCCAGGCTTTTGACCCAGCAACACTGGGTGAATTTCTGCAGTGCATTTTCTCAATGATGAACGCTGCTGCTACTGAGTGTCGGCGGTGGAGGGAGTGGATGGGATGACATTCCCTCTCTGCTGCTCCATGGACCCTTAAGTTCCAGAACTGTGTTTATATAATGATGGTTGTCCACAGACCCTCTGAGTGTTTGGCTCACATGACATGTGGCCTGGATGGTGTCAAGTTACCCTCATTGTAGTAAGTGGGGGAGTATTCCATCACCCTCCTGACCTGTGCTTTGTAGAAGGTGGATGTAGTTTTGGGGAGTCAGACAGGAGGTGAGTAACTCATTGCAGGATTGTATTCCTCAACCTTTGGCTTTATTTATTGAATTTAAACACCACTAGCTGCTGGGGTTGAAGACTTGAACCTACGTGACCCTGAAAGTTAGCTTGAGTTTCATAGAATCCCCACAGTGTGGAAACAGGCTCTTCAGCCCAACAAGTCCACACCGACTCTCTGAAGAGTAACCCACCCAAACCCATTCCCCAACCCTATTACTCAACATTTACCCCCGACTGATGCAACTAATCTACACACCCCTGAACACTATGCACAATGTAGCATGGCCAAATCATCTAACCTGCACGTCTTTGGACTGTGGGAGGAAACTGGAGCATCCAGAGGAAACCCACGCAGACACGGGGGAGAATGTGCAAACTCCATACAGACAGACGCCTGAGGCTGGAATTAAACCTGGGTCCCTGGTACTGTGAGGCAGCAGTGTCAACCACTGAGCTACCATCCCTTGCTTGACCAATGCTGTTAGCACTGTGCCAACACCTCTCTGGGCAGCTTCATGGCATAGCACCTTTTCATAAACAATAACATAAAGTGAAATTTAAAAGACAAATTGAGATAGCGAGCACAGAGCACAGCTATTTTCTCAATAAGCTTTATTTCGTGTTTATTATTAGATGACCTGTCACTTGTGGGAGCTGTGATTGAGTGCAGATTTGATTAATGAGAAGCATACCTCAGCCAGCAGGAGGATCCTGTCTTAAATGAGTTTGTGCAGAAACGCAGTTGTCAGTTGGCCCAGGTTCTTAATACAGTGTGTGTGTATCCAAAACGCCCAGGTTCTTAATACAGTGTGTGTGTGTATCCTGTTGGTGTGTGTATCCAAAACGCAATCGATGCTACAGCTGCATTCACCTAGCCTCCTGTCACACCAGAAGTGTGTTGAATTTTGAAACCAATCAGTTCAAGACTTGTGTAAATATTAAACAGAGGAATATCAACTCTACAAATTGTTATGACTAAGGGGGCACCAACTCTCTGTGGTCTCACTGTTTCATTCCTCATAACAAATATTAAACTGAATCAGTGTGATGATATGGTTTATTTTATAAGTTTTGGACTGTATCTGATTTAATATCAGTCACTATTCAATTCGGTATTGTCACAATACTGGTCTGGTACAAGGTTACTTTACCCTTGAGGTTTTTTTCAGAGAGGGAGGTAATTGGTCAGGCTCCATCGTGTCTGAAGATTGAACGGTTCATTGGGGCCTTGTTGCTTACCTTAACAGATAGTGCTTCAGACCAAATGTTTAAAAGGCCTTTTGAAAAACTGGTATAGTTAAGTGGGCATGGCCAGCTCTCTGGTTGTGTAGTTCAATAAAGTTTGGGAGTGAGTTGAGTAAGAGTCTCGGGAAAACTGGAAGCCTTCTCTCTGTCCTTTACTCTTATGATTTTGAACTGTAAGTTGCCTGTGCTATTGTTTACTATTTGTGCTAAGGGATGTGTGTATTGGGCCTGTTGTAAGTATTTTTGGAACAGCATCACTGAGTTGGGTTTGGATAGGATAAGTATCTGGCATTCTGTTTTCTGTTCTTTGTGTTTAATTCAATAATTTTGTAAATAAATTTTGCTTATTTAAAACTTGGCAGTCAATCCAACCAATTTACTCCGAGAATATCCACCGAGCTAAACAAATAGCAAAGTTACAGTCTGGGCTACCTGCTTAAAAATGTTTAGAGGGATCTGGCCTAGTCCATAACAGTATCCTTCATCAATAAAGAATAACAAGTTTTTTTTAAAATAAACGTTACTCAAAGAAATACGCAAAGATTATTGATAAACAAAGATTTAGAAAGGGTGAAGCTAGATATGAGTTATATTCTAAACCCAAAACTTAACATGAGGCACGTATGAGTACCAGAAAAACAATGGTCCAGTCCCACAGAATACATCAAATAGCAAATGCAATCAAAAAGATCCCACAGGTTTCTCAGTGATGACACTCCTCTAGGGTCGACACATCTCAGTAAATATTCAGAAGGGATTACACTGCTTCACTTTCAATGACTTGCCTTGGATCGCCAACAAAAGCCATTTGAACATGAACTGTCCGAATGCATTCTGCTCTGACCTTCCTTTTCTGTACTACCCATGTCTGAGTTCTGAAAACTACACTCCAGCATATACTCACGGACACAATTTCCGCTTTTCACAAACTGGGAGCATTACCAAACCTGCGCTGCCCTCGTTTCATTTCCCGATCTCTGATAGGGCTCGATTACACAAAGCAAAAACTGCTTGAGGAATTTTAACCCCACTATCCGCAGTACTGACTTATTTATTGTAGACCAACTTCTTTTGAGCCCTTCACAGCTCCTGGAATTTCTCTGAGTACTCGCCATACAGAGCTATTTACCTGCTCAGGACTTTCCTGAGTGCCAGCTACACATAATCTCTGTACTTCAGCCGGGTTTTGCAACACACTAACAGCAGCCTAGGAGTCTGTTTCATTCTGCTTTCCTTGCTCTCACACACACATCCTGTCTTCTAGGGTCACTCATTTTCAGTGATCCTGGAACTGTCCTGAGTGATCAATTGAAACCTGTCAACGTTCTCAATTGAAAGTCAAGCTCCAGTATAACTGTTCTATGTTTGATTGTGAGAGTGTGGGAAATAATCCATTTGAATTGTGATTGATTAAGCCTGAGGGTGGACTCAGAGCTAAAGTTAACAGAAAGACTTAGAAACTGAGCTGCAAGTATGCAAGTAGACATTCTGTGATGGCAGAGATATTTTAAAGTCCTCTAAACAAACTTTTTACACACTCAGAAATCACTGCCGTCTCTTCAGTGCTCTGAGGCAAATCAAGAATTAAACATTTCTTTTATCCATTCATGAGATGAGGATGTCACTGGCTAGGGCAGCATTTATTGTCCATCCCTAGTTGCCCAGAGAGCAGTTTAAGAGTTAACCACATTTCTGTGGGTCTGGAGTCACACGTAGGCCAGACCAGAAATGGGTGGCAGTTTCCTTCCTTAAAGGGCATTAGTGAACCAGATGGATTTAAATATATAAAATAAATTGACTAAACACAACACTGAACAGGGCAGATCCAATGAGTGAAATGCTTATTTAATTTATTCTGAGATAATAGAATGTGTTCAAGCACTCCAAACCCATAATACATGCCTCTCTAATTTCACCCGCCGGGTAACATGCATTCCTCTCTCATCTATTGTTTTTCTTTATTCTTCCATGGGATGTGGCAACTGTTGCCAAAACCAACGTTTATTGCCCTTGAATGGAATAGCTTGCTGGCCCATCTCAGAAGTGACCACATTGCTGTGGGTCTGAAGTCACATGTAGGCCAGACCAGGCAAAGATGGTGAATTTTCTTCCCTAAATGGACATTACAGGACAATCACTTGATGAGATGTGTCACAGTTACAATTACGGTGATTGATCAATTGATTCCCCATTGGTTAAATGCCGTGTTGGAATCTGAACCTGTTCAGAGCATTAGTCTGAACCTCTGGACTACCAATCCAATGATATTACAACTGCTACAAGGGCTCTGTTTATGGACCTTTCCATCAAGGGGAACAGGTTCTACTGAATCTTGGAGAAAGTGAGGACTGCAGATCAGAGTAAAGGGTGTGGTGCTGGAAAAGCACAGCAGGTCAGGCAGCATCTGAGGAGCAGGATGAAGGGCTTATGCCCAAAATGTCAATTCTCCTGCTCCTCGGATGCTGCCTGACCTGCTGTGCTTTTCCAGCACCACACTCCCAACTCTAGTGAATCTTGGCCCAGCATTAATTGTGATACATCAACTTCAGTCGCCTCCAGACAAAATAATCCCTAATCTTTCACAGTAACTAAAGTTCTCCAGTCCAGGTAGCACTCTGTTCTGTGTCCTCTGTACTGTAATCACATCTCTCCTGTACTGCAGTGTTAAGAACTGTGTCCTCACTGCTGTTTTATACAATCCCAGCAAAATCTTCCAGCTCTTGAGTTCTCAGCTTAATCTAAGAAAGGCAAGTATCATGTGACTAACTACCTACCCTACAAGATGCCATTTGTGTTGCAAAAAGTTAGTACAGACATATCCATGCAGTAGCAGCGAAGAAATGAGGAAAGGCTCAGAGCACCTCATTAAAGGAATTGTAGTAAAAGTTATTAAAACTATAAATTCAAACGACGTGTGCATTGAATTTTCCTCAGCACTGCGATAATGACTGCAAAGCAATAGAGAGCGGTACACTTTCCTCCTGGCTGTGACTCTGTGGTTACCTATATTATGCAGACTTTAGTTAAATGCAAACTCTGTAGGATGCAACTGCTCCACATTGACAGCCTTGTCTCGGCAAATAGTTTGGAGGAAATAATATGCACAAAGTGGATCCCAAAGGCAAACAAAGAACAGCCCACAGAACATAAATGACTGAACTGGGAAAACACATGTATAATTTATTAAAACATTCAACTGCAAACATTATTTTCACAAATACATGTTCATGAGTACTGTGTGTGCAATCTGGTCACCCTGCTATAGGAAGGACATTATCAAACTAGAGAGGGTTCAGGATAGATTTACCAGGACATTGCCGGAATTGGAAGGCTTGAGTTATAAAAATAGATGGGGGGAAAGGCTGGGAGTTTTTTCACTAGAGTGTAAGAGGCTGAGGGGTGACCTTATAGAGGTTTATAAAATCATGAGGGGCACAGATAAGGTGAATGACAAGACTCTTTTCCCTAGATTGGGGGAGTTCAAATTGAAAAGGTGTGTTTTTTTAGGTGAAAAGAGAAAGATTTAATAAGGGGATATGATGGCTAACCTTTTTGTACAGAGAATGGTTAGTGTGTGGAATGAACTGCCAGTGAAAGAGATGGATGCAGGTACAGTTATAACATCTAAAAGACATTTGGATAAGTTCATGAATAGAGAGGTTTGGAGGGATATGGGCCAAGCACAGGCAAGTGGGACTAGTTTAGTTTGGCAACATGGTTGGGATACACTGGCTGGACTGAAGGGTCTGTTTCCATGCTGTATGATTCTATAACTCTAGAAGACTGTCCACAGGGAGATCTTAAGTCCTTTGTGAATTTTCAGTAAGTTACTCACCTCCTGACTGCCCAAAGCCTGTCCACCAGCTGCAAGGCACAAGTTAGGATTGTGATAGAATGTTTCCCACTTGCCAGGATGGATGCAGCTCCAACAACACTCAAGAAGCTTGACACCGTCCAGGACAAAGCAGTCGGGTTGATTTGCGCCACATCCTCAAACATCCACTCGTTCCATCACTGCCGCTCAGTAGCAGTGGTGTGTATTACTTATAAGATCTACTGCAGAAGTTCACTAAAGCTCTATAGAATGCACCTTCCAAACCCACAACCACTTTCATTGAGAAGGACAAGAGCAGCAGATACATGGGAACACCACCACTTGCATGTTCCTCTCCAAGCCACTCACCATCCTGACTTGGAAATATATCGCCATTCCTTCAGTGTTACTGGGTCAAAATCCTGCGACTCCCTCCTTCATAGCATTGTGGGTCTATCTGCAGCAGGTGGACTGCAGTGGTTCAAGAAGGAAGCTCACCCCCACCTTCTCAAGGGATGGACAATAAATATTGGCCCAACCAATAATATTCATGTCCCATGAATGAATTTTAAAAAAGAATGTGTCTTGATCTGTCCAAAATCCAGATTAATGTTGTGAGAACATCTCTGGGATTCACACACCAAACAACCCCACTACCCTGTGGCTGACCACTTCAACTCCCCCTCCCATTCCGCCAAGGAGGTACCAAATCTAAGGCACCTGAAGACCACCTCATCTTCCACCTTGGGACCATTCAACCACACAGGATCAATTTAGTTTCCTTATTTCCCCCCCTCCCACCTTATCCCAGGCCCAACCCTCCAACTTGGCACTGCCCTCTTGAACTGTCCTACGTGTCCATCCTCCTTCTCACCTATCCGCCCCATCCTCCGCTCTTACCCCCTACTTTCATCTACCTATCAAATCCCAGCTACCTCACCCTCACCCCCATCCCCACCCTGACCCTTCCTATTTATCTCTCATCTCTCTTTTCCCTACCATCACCCACCCCACTGGCCCCGTGCCTCCCCACATTCCTGATGAAGGACTCTTGCCCCGAAATGTCGACTCTCCTGCTCCTTGGATGCTGGCTGACATGCTGTGTTTTTTTGCCAGCGCCACACTTTTCGACTCTTGACTCTCCAGCATCTGGAGTCCTACTTTCTGTTGGGTAGGTTTCTGTTTGGTGAGGGTGTACAATGACAGAGAACCAAGGCAGGTAAAAGGACTTGAGCTACGCAGGGGCCATGTTCAAAGTAAATGGCAGAAGGTGCTTGAGGGGCTGAGTGACCTATTCCTGTGCCTATTCTTCAGTCTCATAGAAATACATCCTATGCTCCCTGGTGACCTCCTCACCTCAGTGAATCAGTTATAAGCCCAAGGGCTCCACTATAAACCAACAGAGAAACATATTTAACATTAAGTGGATAATTGAACAAAATGCAGTACAAACAGTACATGTTGAGGATTGGAACCAGACTTTTTTCTCAGTTAACACATCACTTTTAGACTGATTCGCAGCGTTGTAATAAAAGATACCACAGTCATTCCATCCCTACACAGCTGCCTAACCAACCCACTATCTCAAGAGACCCACAATATCACAGATGACAATCAACAGAAACATTTGTCTTAATCCCCTTTATATGATTAGTGCAACATCTAAGCAGCAATAAAAAAAACAATTTGTGTTTATATATCTGTTAGCAGAGTGAAACAAATCCCAGAGTGTTGCCCAGAGCAATATCAAGCAACCTGAAACAGCTAAAAAGACACAGAAAATTTACACTAATGCAGCACCTTCCTCTGATTCAGGGGTGAGGTGGGAGGGGGGAAGGTCCTCCGATTTGTACACAGCAAGATCCCACAAATACCCCCCCCACCCCTGTCGTGATACAGCTCTGACCGTACGATCCGTTTTTGGCCAGAGTACTATGAAAGCTACTGTGGCCCACTTCAAGACTGTGCTACAGGTTCGCATGCAGTTAACCTTGTAACCGCCCCTACCCAGACCATTAGGAGTGTCCACTTTGGTGTGTTGTGCCATGAGTGAAAATTGAACCACTAACTTGGCCCAGCTATAGGAATGTGAGCAACTGGGACTCAGCCAACACACTATCAAGGCAGGTATTCTACAGATCAGCATGAATAACTCTGCATTAGACAGATACTAGCATAATGAACTAACTACCATTAAGTAGGAATCAAGTCTGAGGAACATGTTTACTTATCCATAATTTATTTTTTCAGAAGCTTTCAGAATCAACAGCTGAAGATTAGGTTATAGCAAATTTTGAGAAGACTTGTAGCTCAGGTTGAGGTTTTGGATGTAGGTTTGCTCACTGAGCTGCAAGGGTCATTTCCAGACATTCTGTTACCCTACTAGGTAAATCTTCAGTGGGCCTCAGGCGAAGCAATGCTGAAAATTCCTGCTTTCTATTTATATGTTTGGGTTTCTTTGGGTTGGTGATGCCATTTCCTGTGGTGATGTTATTTCCTGTGGTGACGTCATTTCCTGTTCTTTTTCTCATGGGGTGGTAGATGGGATCAACTCGATGTGTTTGTTGATAGAGTTCCGGTTGGAATGCCATGCCTCTAGGAATTCTCGTGCATGTCTCTGTTTGGCTTGTCCTAGGATGGATGTGTTGTCCCAGTCGAAGTGGTTAGGTTTTCTCTGCTTGAGTACCGACCAGCAAAAAAAGTACCTACAACATTCTGAGGAAGGGTAACTGGGCCTTAAACATTAACTCTGATTTCTCTCCACAGATGCTGCCAGACCTGCTGAGCTTTTCCAGTGTTATGAAGATGTGTGCATACTTTAAGAGAGTTAAAAGCAGCAGAACAACCAGACACAGAAACTTGTGTTCTCAAGGTAACAACGTAACAGTTGGTCGAACAACTCAATTAGCTCATTGCCTGGAGATAAAAATAAATTTGAATTCAGCCAATCAGTTTAAAATATACCCCAAAAATATCAAACTTCAAACCAGTTTGAATCTAGTGTATTGACAATCTTAAAAGCCAATGACACAATCCGATGTTTTGGAGGTATACGACCGGGGAAAATTGAACAGTTGAGGGGAGAACTGCCAAGTCCAGCATGTAAGCAGACATGTTATTTCCTGTGGTGACGTCATTTCCTGTTCTTTTTCTCATGGGGTGGTAGATGGGATCAACTCGATGTGTTTGTTGATAGAGTTCCGGTTGGAATGCCATGCCTCTAGGAATTCTCGTGCATGTCTCTGTTTGGCTTGTCCTAGGATGGATGTGTTGTCCCAGTCGAAGTGGTTAGGTTTTCTCTGCTTGAGTACCGACCAGCAAAAAAAGTACCTACAACATTCTGAGGAAGGGTAACTGGGCCTTAAACATTAACTCTGATTTCTCTCCACAGATGCTGCCAGACCTGCTGAGCTTTTCCAGTGTTATGAAGATGTGTGCATACTTTAAGAGAGTTAAAAGCAGCAGAACTACCAGACACAGAAACTTGTGTTCTCAAGGTAACAACATAACAGTTAGTCGAACAACTCAATTAGCTCTTGCCTGGAGATAAATATAAATTTGAATTCAGCCAATCAGTTTAAAATATACCCCAAAAATATCAAACTTCAAACCAGTTTGAATCTAGTGTATTGACAATCTTAAAAGCCAATGACACAATCCGATGTTTTGGAGGTATACGACAGGGGAAAATTGAACAGTTGATGGGAGAACTGCCAAGTCCAGCATGTAAGCAGACGGCTTGAAAAATAGCTCTCTTAAAAGGAACTTTTTCAATCAGTAACCTGTGACGCAGAAATCCCTAAGAAGGAGAAAAGAAGACATAGGAAGATCCAAATAGAAGAACCAAAAGCTGCCTGATTTTGAGATAAAGAGTGTTGTTTTGTAAACCTTAATTGAGAGTTTTATCAGACTAGTACTATAGAAGGGAAAGTAAAAGATAGGTTAGAGGAAGGAGTTGTAAATAGTTGCTAGTTAATTATTCTCTGTTATATTTGAAGAAATAATTTTGTTAATTTTTACTTTAAATAGTTCTTGGCCACTTGAAATTTTACTGATTACTGCATGGGATAAATCTTTTCTGTGTTGCTGGTTTTAAATTAAGCAGGAGGGTTCACCCCGTGTCATAACACCAGCAATATCTGTTTTGTGTCTACAATGTTGGCTGTATATAACCTTAACCCTTGTGCCTACACTGTGAAGGATTTGATGCTCACTTTCACTGCATGGGTTCAAGATTGGAGGTCCCTGATAGCTGCTCCAGAGGGTCTAAGAACAGGCAACAGGAACTGACTGAAAATGAAGACCGATCCTAGCTTCAGGAAACACAAAAATACTCCTTGTAGTTGAACTGGGATAAAAGACACTTTTATTCTCATTCTGGAATTTTAAACTCTGGACTTAGATTAGATTCCCTACAGTATGGAAACAGGCTCTTCGGCCCAACAAGTCCACACCAACCCTCTGAAGAGAAGCCCACCGAGACCCATTCCCCTACATTTACCCCTGACTAATGCACCTATCACTATGGGCAATTTAGCATGGCCAATCCACCTAACCTACACATCTCTGTGAGTATGGGAGGAAACTGGAGCAAACCCACACAGACACGGGGAGAATGTGCAAACTCCACACAGACAGTCACCTGAGGCTGGAATCAAACCCAGTTCCCTGGTGCTGTAAGGCAGCAGTGCTAACCACTGAGCCACTGGAATGATAGTTCATTACGCTAGTGCCTGTCTAATGCAGAGTTATTCATGCTGATAGGTTGAATACCTGCTCTGACAGTGTGTTGGCTAATTCCCGTGTTAATCTATTTTCTTTACCATTTCAGGTCCGTGACAACATTTAAAATATCTGTACCTGGTAGCTAAAGTGGTGCTGAGGGGTGACATAACAAACCTTTCACTGCACTCATTCAGGTGCATGTGACAATAAAGAGTATTCTGAAGGATAAACAAATTAATCAGAAATTAAATGGCCGCAGTAGCAAACAAACCAAGCAGGGCTTTGAAGTTGAGGTTCCTTCAATTTAATTCATTCACAGGATGAGGGGGTTACTGGCCAGTCCCAGCATTTATTGCCCATCTCTAATTGCCCAGAGGGCAGTTAAGAGTCAGCCATTTTGCTGTGAGTCTGGAGTCACACATAGGCCAGACCAGGTAAGGATGGCAGTTTCCTTCCCTAAAGGGCATTAGTCTGCCAGATGGGTCTTTCCCCCCAACAATTGCTTCATGGTTATGTATCAGATTCTTAATTCCAGGTATTTATTGAATTCAAATTCAACCATGGCAGGATTCAAACACAGGGCCCCAGAATATTATCTGTGTCTCTGGATTAACAGTCCAACGATAATACCACGAGGTATTATGCCTCCCCATAAAGTAGACTATTAATGGTAAATTATTCAACAATGATGATAATACTAGAGTAGTGTTTGAGGGCCTTCGTTTAAAAGAAACATTTACTGGCAAGACCAGCATTTGTTTCCCATTCTTAAGATTCAACCACATGATCATAGATTCATAATTTGGCTGGATTGGGTGGGGATGGTGGAGTTCCCATCGAAAAGGCTACATTGATTGGTAGGAAATCAACAATGGGACAACATTTTGCAAAGGAGCTTTTCCACCAATCAGTGATTCCTGTGTTGCCCCTTATTGGGGGAAGGTCCATCAAACCCATGAGCCAATCAGGCAATGATGGTGCCACTTGTGGGTCTTCCCATTGATACCAGCCCAGGAGAGGGTGGGAGAGCGGGCAGGGTGCAATGTCTCGCCTGCTGAACTCTGCCAGCCAATCATGGGTCAAGAGTTCATGTGTTCAATGGCGCCGCTGGAAGGTGGTGGCCACTGCAGGAATGACAGGCACCCACTAATGGCGGACTGACCAAGGACTTGGGCCTGCTTGGTGGTGGGCAAAGGGGTGGGGGCTGAGGTGTTCGCTGGGTGCAGGGGAACATTGGCAATGAGGGCTGATGAGGTAGCTGCCAATGCACTCCCTCAATCAGATTCTGAGTATAAGCATTCTCTAGTGTTCTTTTCAGATACTGAGTAGTCCCGGAGCTAAAGTTGCCCACTCAGTTTCTACTGCCATGCCCATTGCCTGGTGATAGACCTGCTTGCAATTAAGTTTACCTTAGGGAGGTGGTGATGTAATGGAAATGTCACTGGTCTCGACACCCAGAGTCACTACACTAATGTTCTGGGTTCAAATCCCACCATGGCAGATGGTGTAATTCGAATTCAATAGAAATCTGTCCAAAGTTACCCACGTAAACCATCATTGTTTAACAATACATCCAGCTCACTAAGGAATGAAAACATTCTGGCCTACAAGTGACTCCAGACTCACAGTGATGTGGTTGACTCTCAAATGTCCCATGGGCAACTGGGGATTGGTAGTGACATCCATATCCTATGAAAGGAAAGAAACTCTTCAAAGGTCAACTGAGTGAAATGGTCATTGAGACCACTTTAAGGGTCTCTATACGCATTGGTTCAACCATGACCTCCAATATCAGGTCGCCTCCTGCCTGATTAAATGTCCTTTATGCCACCAGAGACTCTGCTCTTGGCCATCACAACGGAGACTGGAGTTACAATTCAAAAATTATTGAGTAACATTTGAACTCCAAAATCTGTCACGCTGAGATTCGAACTACAGACCCCACAGCATTAACCTGGGTCTCTGAATTACTGGGAGAAAGTGAGGACTGCAGATGCTGGCAATCAGAGTCGAAACGTGTGGCACTGGAAAAGCACAGCAGGTCAGGCAGCATCCGAGGAGCAGGAGAATCGACGTTTCGGGAATAGGTCCCGCCATCACTGTCTCGGTGACGTTATCATTGTATCTCCATCCTTCAGAAAACAGAGAAGAATCAAGCTTTGAAACTCACCAGCAAGTTCTGAGCGTATTTATTACGGTGTTCGACAGGAAGACAGCTGTGGAGGGTAAAACTCCAAAAAGAAATTCAAGTGGGAAATTAGATCTAACTTTAGAAACAGTATCGAATTTGAGATGAAGATTAAAACACGATTTTGAAACTAAAGTTCAGATTTTCAACAGAGCCCATGAGGAGTCAGGGTTGTTATTAGAAAACAGGCTAATTGACTCAGCTGTCCATCAACCAGCTCAATCCTGACCTCTGGGAATAAAGCTTCACATTGGGAAAATTTTCTTTCAGAACTCTCAGGAATCTGATTTCCCAAAAGTGCTGCTTTTAACTGGGCTTGAAGACAAGAAGAAAGGGAAGAAAAAGCCAGAACATGGACTTTAGAGAGATTTTTCCGTTACTGAAGTTCTGCCTTGTTAAGTATAATCAATGTATTGATCAATCACTATAATAGATGAGCTAGTACAGTCACTGCTCTCTCCACTTGAGTCCTTACAGTTTTCAATGACTTCACCACATTAAATAGGTCTGGGAATGTCAGTTTATTTTAACACTCAGTAAATGGGGTGAGGGAGAGGGAAATGGGCCAAACTATAACACAATGCCCATCAAGTGCAACTCTGCCCCAGAGAGTGGTTAGCATGCAGAGTTCACTACCATGTGGAATGAGATGAATACAGTAGATGTGTTTAACAGGGAAGCTGGATAAATATGCTGAAGAAAGAGATTGGAGAAATCTTGCTGGGAAGAGAGACATGTTACTGAATCTTTTCATCTTGCACTCATCAGGACACTGACAGACAATATTGCCAAATCTCAAACCGCTTATGCTACGGGGGGGGAAAGAGCATTGACTGCTTCGGAAGTTTGTTTCCACTGCTCCCCATTGCTTTCTCCATGGCAATGCAGCGGCCAATCTGAGTCCACTTGCCAACCAATTAGCACCCTTGTCTCCTCTCGTAAAGTTGTTGTGATGGTTTAAAATTTGGCGTTCTTGTGTGGGTCCTGATAAGTAAACAAGAAAGTTCAGCAAGATCTTCCTCCAGTAACAATGTTCAAATTTCATGCCACCAACTGGAGAATGATTTGATTGGAGAGAGTTGAAGTAAGATGGGGCAAGAAAGGAGGCTGGTTTGGATTATGAAGACCAGAATAGATCAACAGGGCTGAATGGCCTGTATCTATGTCTCCGATGTTGTCATAATTCGATATAAATCAATACAGATCAACCATCACCTCTGGGATCTTGCTGTTCCATAAGATTTTAAACTGTACCTTAGGAAGCACAAATCAAAGTCAACAGTGACTCAGAGATGAAATAAAGTACACACATTCTGGAGTTGGGAGGTCATGTTGCGGCTATACGGGACAATGGTTGGACCGCTTTTGGAATTCTGTGTGCAATTCTGGTTGCCCTGCTATAAGAATGATGTTATGAAACTTGAAAGGGTTCAGAAAAGATTTTCAAGGGTATTACTAGGATTGGAGAATTTGAGCTATAGGAGAAGATGAATAGGCTGGGGCTAGTTTCCCTGGAGCGTCAGAGGCTGAGGGGTGACCTTATAGAAGTTTTTAAAATCATGACGGGCATAGATAGGATGAACAGACAAGGTATTTTCCCCAGGGTAGGAGAGTCTAGAGGGCATAAGGTGAGAGGGGAAAGATTTAAAAAGGACCTGAGGGGCAACTTTTCCACACAGAGGGTGGTGCATGTATGGAATGAGCTGCCAGCGGAAGTGGTGGAGGCTGGTACGATTGCAACATTTAAAAGGCATCTGGATGGGTATACGAATAGGAAGGTTTGGAGGGATCAAGGCCAATGGGATTAGATTAATTTAGGATATCTGGTTGGCATGGATGAGTTGGACCAATATGCCTGTTCCTGTGTTGTAGATCTCTATGATTCTATGACATTGAGTGATTTACACACGGCAGCATCCAAACCAGTAAAGAAGATAGGTCCTGCGTTTATATAGTACCTTCCCTGATCTTAGGAATATACAAGACAATAAAATACTACTGAGGTGCATTCACTCCTGAGGTGCAGGGAAACACAGGACTCAGTTTGCACACAGCAAGCTCCTCTAAACAGAAATGTAATAATGACCAGATAATCTGTTTTCTTCTTTATTTGTTCATGGAACGTGAATACTGCTGACTAGACCAGTATTCATTGCCCTTCTCTATTTGCCCTCTAGAAGATGGTGGTGAGTTGCCTTCTGTGATCCATGTGGTGTTGTTAGGAAGAGAGTTCCAGAAATCCAGCGACACGAAAGGAATTGAGCTTAATGAAGCAGAAATTCCCTTCCCTTCTTTGGATAGTGCTGTGTGGGATACTTTCTATCCTCCAGGGAGAGGAATTATGAGCGTGACCTATGTTTAATGTCATGTCTGAATAACAGCATCTCTGACAGTGCAGGAATCCTTAAGTGCCGCCCAGAGGTTTCAGTCTAAATTGTGGGCATGACTTGATTTAGACCTGAACTCAACCTATCTGCCCTGTATTAGACACCAGTCTCTGATTGGCTGCATTGTTGTCGTGGAGAAAGAAATGGGGGAAATGTACGAATAAAATCAGAGTTGACTTACCAACCAATCTCAGTTCTGAAATGTTTTTGGAAATCTTTTTGATTGGTTGTGACAGCTAGATGTCAAGGTACGAAACCACAAGGAACAAGCCAAAATGGAGTTGGCAACTGTTCTGTATGGAGTTGGGGGTGCTGACTCTTTATAAAAATGGTCAGGTGACCTGAGGAGCAGGTGCTTGAGCGCAGACTAGGATTGGTTGTCGAGGTGTGATCATTGCCAATAAAGTGTTCCTAGAATCTGTCATAGACATGGAATCCCTACAGTGTGGAAACAGGCGACTTGGCCCAACAAAATCACACCAACCCATTCCACCCAGACCCATCTCCCTAGCCTATCCCTGTAACCCTGCATTTCCCATGACTAACGCACCTAACCTACACATCCCTGAACACTCTGGATAATTTACCACAGCCAATACACTTAAATTATGCATCTTTGCTCCTGTTGAGATTTACCATTTGTCTACCTGGTTCCAGAGGAAGCACCAACATAGCAGCAAACCATAGACACGAAGCTCTGTAATCCCTTCCGTAAACATCTCTGCTTGTTTGTCTGCCTCCTACAAATACTCATTTGAAAATCCAAATCTCCTAAAATACCCTCCTGTGGCTCAGCAGCCATTTTTCCCCTCACGCTTTTGTTAATCACATTGGCCATCTGTATCAGTGCTTTTGTAAATAAATGCAAGGTACAAGTCCGACCCCACATGGGGCTCATTCTCCAATTACAGAAACAAATTTCCTGATCTATCCCACATTTCCCCTTCCACTTGAAAAGCTGAGGAACTTAATGAAGGAGTGATTGGTATCCCCAGCACGATGCTAATCTTGGCAAAGTGCAGCAGATCTCAATGGGGTAGAGATACCATGAACTGTAACCACCTGGTCTACCTCTGCGCACATCACAGTAATCCAATACAATGCTGGCAGAAATGCAAGAACAGAACATAAAACATAGAACAGTACAGGCCCTTTGGCCCTTAATGTTGTGCCGGCCTTTTATCCAACTCTAAGATCAGACTAACCTACATACCCTGCATTGTTCTAACTTCCATGTGCCTATCCAAGAGTTGCTTAAATGTCCCAAATGTATCTGACTCTACCACCACCGCTTGCAGTGCATTCCACGCACCCACAACTCTCTGAGTAAAGAACCTACCTCTGACATCTCCCCTAAACCAGCCTCCAATCTTTAACCCACCTTAAAATTGTGCTCCCTCCTGATAGACATATCTGCCCTGGGAAAAAGTTGTCAGGTTGGAATCCTGAGAGCAAATCTCAGAGAATCCTGATGGGGAGAAAAATCATTTAAGAATTGAAGACAATGGAGACAATTTTGATCTGTTAAGTTGATAGACAGAAGGATTAGCCTCTTATCTACAAGTACAGCACCCACTAGAGGATGGGATGAATTACTCATTTTTACAATTTCCACCAACCACATGTGATGGCATTGACCTGGTCAATTGTGTTATCTATAGGAAACAAGCCCACATCCATTTAATGAATCTACATTTTTGTTTAATTAACTTCTTGGATGTGGGCATTGCTGGTTGGGGCAGCATTTATTGCCTGTCCTGGATGCTGTCAAGCTTCTTGAGTTTTGTTGGAGCTGCACCCATTGAGGCAAATGGGGAATATTCCATCATCCTTCTGACCTGTGGCTTGTAGATGGTCAACAGAGTCTGGGGAGTCAGAAGGTGAGTGACTTGCTGTAAGATTTTCAAAGGACTTGAAGTCTACTTGCGATCATTGATATTTAAAACGAGTGTCATATTGCATTGAATGTACTGCATGAAAACAGGCCATTCAGCCCAACAGCTCAATCTTGTAGTCTGCCCTTCATTGTCGAACACTTCCATTCCATTCTGCCTCACATGGCTATCCAGCTTCCCATCAATACATCTCAGACATTCACCTCAACCCCTGCCAGTGGGATAAAGTTCCATTTCCACCCAGTGTCTCGGTAAAGATTTTTGGAAGTGAGGACATGAGTTACTTGCTGCCTCTACATTGTCACCCTATTAAACATTTCCAGGGGAGGGTGAGGTTAGATACAGAGTAAATCCCCTCTACAGAGGATGTCTAGCCTCTGCATTTGGACAGTGAAGTTGATGTAGAAGTCAGTCCTGGTTATAATCCATATTCCCTACTCCTGCTAATATTTTTAATGTTTCTTTCACATCAATGCAATAGACTTTTTATCAAATCTGCTTCCTTCCAAATCCTGAACCCATTCAAAATATTTTCCAGCACAGTGAGCCTCTACTGTCTGAAGCTGATGAGCAGATGTCTTAAATATACAACATGCCCGAGGGCTTTGTGAATCAGTGTTGAGAGTTTAATTGTCCTGGCTGTAGAATCTAGAACTATCGGTCTTAGGAGCTCACCCATGAGCACTAAGAGACAGAGAGAGTTCTTCACTCTGAGGATTGTGAATGGTTGGAATTCTCTCCTTCAGAGTTGCAGAGGTTTCTCAATTTATGGCCTCCTCTACATTTTAAAACTGAAAACGAACAGTAAGTAAAGTCCCCTCGACACTGTCTCCATCAAACACTCCCAGGACAGGGACAACATGGGGTTAGATATGGAGTAAAAATCCCTCTACGCTTTTACACGGAAAGTAAAGCACCCTCAACAATGTGTCTATTAAGCACTCCCAGGACAGGGAACAGCATGGGGTTAGATACAGAGTAAAGCTCCAGCTACACTCTCCCCATCAAACACTCCCAGGACAGAGTGGGGTTAGATATAAAGCATCTTGACACTGTCTCCATCAAACACTCCTAGTACAGTGACAGCAAGGGGTTAGGCACACTGTAAAGCTTCATTTACAAACTCCCCCATCAAATATTTCCAGGACAAGGTGGGGTTAGATACAGAGTAAAGCTCCCTCTACACCGTTTCCGTCAGCACTCCCAGGACAGGGACAGCACATGGTTAGATAGAGTAAAATTCACCCAATACAGTCCCCATCAAACACTCCCAAGACAGGGACAACATGGGGTTAGATACAGAGTAATGTTTACCCAATACAGTCCCATCAAACACTCCCAGGACAGGGACTGCATGGGGTTAGATATGGAGTAAAGATGCCTCTACACTGTCCACCCCAATAAAACACTCCTAGGACAGAATGGGGTTAGACACAGAGTAAAGCTCTCTCTACACTCTCTCTTCAAACATTCCCAGGATAGGGACAGCTAGGGGCTAGATACACAGTAAAGCTTCATCTACAAACTCTCCCATCAAACATTCCCAGGAAAGGGTGGGGTTAGATACAGAATAAAGCTGCCTCTACAGTGTCCCCACCAAACACTCCCAGGACAGGGACAGCAAGGAGTTAGATACAGAGTAAAGCTTCACCTACAAATGCCCCCATCAAACGTTCCCAGGACAGCGTGAGGTTAGGTACAGAGTAAAGCCCCTCTACACTGTCCCCTGTGAAATATTCTCAGGATGGCTCAGGGTTTGATAGAGTAAAGCTTCCCCCATACTATCCCCTGTGAACTATTCCCAGGATAGCATGGGGTTAGATACAGAGTAAAATCCCTCTACACTATTCTTTGTGAAATATTCTCAGGATGCAGGAGGTTGGATACAAAGTAAAGCTTTCCCAACAATGTTCCCATCAAACACTTGCAGAAATGGGTCAGCACATAGTTAGATACATAGTAACGCTTCATCTACAAACTCCCCCATCAAACATTCCCAGGACAGGGTGGGAATAGATACAGAGTAAAGTTCCCTCAACACCGTCCCCATCAAACACTCCCAGGACAGGGACAGCATGGGGTTACATACGGAGTAAAGCTTCATCTACAAACTCCTCCATCAAACACTCCCAGGACAGGGTGGGATTAGATATAGAGTTAAGATGCCTCTAACCTTCATACAGAGAATAAAAAAAATTAATAAATACTACCAGGCCACTGTATCCAAATAAAACATGAATTAACGGTTGAATAGAAACTTACATAATGAAACAGAAACTTATTAAATGAGAATAACTTTGTTCAGGTGATGATGTACCCTAACACCTTCTGGTGCACACCAGCCTCCACTGTGCCAGTAACTTGCTCCATCCTCCCTCTCTCAGGATCTTACATTGGGCCATCAAATAACAGGTGGGAGGGATGTCTTTCAGTTCAGTTCACGAGCATGACAGCAGGTTTCCAGTCATCTGTCATTTTAATCTTTGTCCTGCTCCATCTCTGTCCTTGACCCCTTAAACATGCCACAAGGTCAAGGAACCTTATCTTTCAGTTAGACACTTGGCAATCTTCCAGACTTAACACTGAGTTCAACAATTTTACTCTTTCTCGTACAGTTTGCATTGAAAAACCATCTACCTTCATCTATTTACGCCTTTACTAGACACATGTTTCTTTACTCGTCCCCTTTTGCTTCTGAACCGTCACACTGATATTCCCTGTTGGTCTTTCCTCCTCTCTCCCAGTCTCTATACTTGCTGTCAACCTGTTTCAATCTCCAACCTTATCCAGTTCTCCTGAGAGGCATCTTCGTCTGCGACGTTGACGTTGTTTCTCTGAACACAGACTCTGCCTGACCTGCTGAGTATTTATGGCCCTTTCTGGCTTTTGAACACCTTAATCTTTCGCCGTCAAAGCAACACAAACCTGGTCTACGTGAACTCAGTTCATAAATTAAGTTTTAATATAACCTTCCCCAAGGTACAGTGAGCAGTATTGAATGCTGTGCATCACACGCTGTCTAATGAAAGCATCATAAAATCAAAGACTGCAATCACAAAATGCAGAGGGAGGCTATTCTGCCCAGTGTGTCGGTGCTGATTCTCTGTAAGAGAATTCCAGCTAGTTTCCACTCACCCACACTGTAAATCTGCAGTGTTTTTTTTTCTTTTAAGGTAATTATCCTTTTGGAAGTCACAATTTGGTCTGCCTTTCTCACCACATTCTCAGACAAGGTAGTCCAGACCCTAACTGTTTTGGCAAGGGTTCGTCTGTTTCAATAACCAGATCTTGAGGTATTTTCTTCAAACAGTATTAATTTACATTATAGACATAGGGTCTTGTATCAGACCACTCTCTCTTGAACTCTTCTAGTTCCAACCTCTCAGCAGAGTCTGTCTCTGATGACTGAGGTCACCAATATACTTCAAAGGCCCATGTGGCCTAATCACAAAACCTTAACTCTACACTAACCATTTGCTGTGGAAAATATATTTTGTGTCATGTCACCATTTACTCTTTCGCAATTCATCTTACATCTGTACCTCATTCATTTCTTCCTCACTTTTCTAGCGAGGATAACATGTTCTCCCTATCCATGCAGTCATAGGAACAGGAATAGGCAATTCAGCCCCTCAAGCCTGGTTCTGCCAATCAGTGAGATCGTGGCTGATCTGTGGCCAAACCCCATATACGAGCCTTTAGCCCATATCCCTTAATACCTTTGTTTAACAAAAAAAAAATGTGTATCTTGGATTTAAGATCGGGGACTGATCCAGCATCGTGTACCACTTGTGGAAGAGCATTCCATGTGTGTATCATTCATTGTGTGCCGAAGTGCTTCCTCACATTTCTCCTGATCAATCCAGCCCTAATTCTCAGACTGTGCGCAAGTCCCTTGTGATTTTGAACCCCTTTGTTAATCCTCCCCTAATCTTTCCCCCTCTGAGGGAAATATTCTCAGCCTCTCCAATTTATCTCTGGAATGGAAGCCTCTCATTGACACTGCTATAGGTTTTTGCAATAAAGGGTGATAAATTCCAGTTAAAGATTGATGTGAAAATTTAAATCGGTCAATGAGAACCAGAATTGCTGTCTAACGGTTTATGTATGAAATGTCGATACACCATTTCGATACAGCACGTCTCCAATTCAGCAGTCTGACTGGGTTCTGGTAGCTAAATGTCACCTTGTCCTTAACCGTCACTTGCAGCCCTGATCAAAAATGGAAACTATATACAGAGCTTTGTATTGCCAGGAGGAAACATACATTTAGACCTGGTGCTCCTGAACTCCCTGTTGAGGGGCTGCAGGGCTGAATGTGGTGCATTGAAATCCTCTCTGATCGATAAACCATCAGAGGTTTACAAGCTTAGATGGAGGCAATGCATGTCTTATCAGCAATCACCCCTGAACAGAGCTCAGTGATGTTTCCATTAACCCTTTAACCCCGAGGGGTGCCGGGGATTCGCCTGGACACCTGCCAGCTCTTTGAAAAGTCTAATTTGGAAGACAGGCTGAAGCTTCCAAGCTTCTTACAGCATGTAGGATTAACGCTGGGTTGCTCAGGAGAGCACAGAAGAAACAACACAGCGTTTGTGTGACATATTAAGCAGAGGAGGAGAGCTGAGAGACCACTGGGGAAAGACGAATGACAAAGGCAGAATGTGTGCAAACTGGAGACTCAGAACAAGTGAACACAAACTCAGACCACGTGCGTTGCAAGGTCTGAGGAATTCAGATCGGCTCAAGTATCATCTTCACATTAAATAGGACACACTCACTTTACAGAGAAGGGCTATGTTTCTGTACCATCCTTCATGATCCATGAATGATACACAACGCTTTACCACCTGTAAAGAACTGTAGAAGTGTATTCACTGTTGAAATGTAGGAAATGATTCATGGTGTGGCTTGATGGGACACAATGAGTTTTGGTTCAAGGTAGGCTGATCAATGAGAAGGCAAAATCAAGAACTATCATCAGTTCTTGTTATCCATTAATATAAAATACAGCGATAGACATCAATTATAAATGCACTGTGTCAGAAGTCACACGACACCAGGTTGTAGCTCAACAGGTTTATTTGAAATCACAAGCTTTCGGAGCGCTGCTCCTTCATCGGGTGGCTTCAAAATATCAATAGAACAACCATGGTCTCGGGTTAAAGCCCTACACCTGAACGATACACTATAGAGTTTATATGCCTTTTTAATTGTGTGTGTGTCTGTGTGTATGTGCACGCACATGTGTGCATAACCTTCTCAGGATTAGCAGATAATAAAATTGCTCTTTCTCTCACCGAAATAATTCTTGTAATTGACTCCTTCCTGATTGAACAGACATTGGGTAATTACATTCTAATTAGAACGAGGTACAGCTTTGTACTGGAAAATAATTTTATACATTTCTTGCAGCTAATCAAGGAGATTGAAAAAAGGGAGATGAGTCATCCCTGCTCATCTGCTCATAATTGCTGTCAAGGGCTTTGAAATGAACTAATGTTGTAAAAGGTGCTATAGCAATTCACATTCTTTCTTTCTCCAGCTTAACAGAAGGAATTGCCCGAGTAAAATTTCTTGTGATATTGCTATGTCTTCATTATGTTCCTAATTAATGGGGGGTTAAATAGCAGCGACAATTAACTGGAACAAACATTCCATTTTCCAGTCTGCTTCAAGACATGGCTAGTACTGCTTGGGATGTATCTGTATATCAGAGACAGCACAATACCAAGGGTCATCATGTGGTCAATGATTAGGCTCAATCTCCCAGAGAACATTTGTTCAACATGCCAGATATATACACGAACCTGTCCATTTACTCGTTACAAAACAGGATTAATTTGTAATATTTGTACACAAAATTGTTATTCTAACAGTACGAATGCAATTTTTATTAATAGATTCTGATTCTCCTTCTGTGCTATATATTGGGGTTATGGAACACCAGTACTGTACCAGCTCTGGGATCTTTCTCTGTCAGGACAGTCCTCCCCAACGGTTGTGGTTCTGTGCCCCCCAGTGCAGTGACTATCAAAGCCGGTCCTGTCTGCACTCTGAGGTCAAACTGCACACTCTCAGCATTGGTTGTTCAGAAGGAATCCCTTCTTAACTACACTATGAAATGTACAAACGAGGAACAAGAATCAGCCACTTGGCCCTTTGAGCCCTGCTCCATCATTCAACAAGATCACAGTAGATCTGATTTTAACCTCAACGCCACCTTCCGACACCTGCCCAGTCATCTTTCGTCTCCTTGGCTGTCAAGAATCTATCTATCTGTGCCTTAAAAGTATTGAAAGATTCTGCATCTATTGCTTTTTGAGGAAAGGAATTCCAAACACTTATGGTGCTCCCATAGAAAAATAATGCTCATGAAGGATTTGAGCTACAGGGAGAGGCTGAATAGGCTAGGGCTGGAGCGCCGGAGGCCAAGGGGGTGACCTTATTGAGGTTTATAAAGTCATGAGGGGCATGGATAGGGTAAATAGACAAAGTCTTTTCCCTGGGGTTGGGGAAGTCCAGAACTAGAGGGCATAGGTTTAGGGTGAGAGGGGAAAGATATAAGAGAGACCTGAGGGGCAACTTTTTCACGTAGAGGGTGGTATGTGTATGTGGAATGGGCTGCCAGAGGAAGTGGTGGAGGCTGGTACAATTGCAACATTTAAAAGGCTTCTGGATGGGTTTATGAATAGGAAGGGTTTGGAGGGATATGGGCCGGGTGCTGGCAGGTGGGACTAGATTGGGTTGGGATATCTGGTCGGCTTGCATGGTTTAGACCAAAGAGTCTGTTTCTGTGCTGTACATCTCTATGGCTCTATGACTGTATCTCAAGTCTTAAATCTTTAAACGGTGACCCTATTTCCAGATTGTCTTGCAAAAGGATACCTCTCCACGTCCACCTGGCCACATTTCCTCAGCATTAAGTCAATTCAGTCATCTCTCACTCTCCTAAACTCCAAGGAATACTGGCCTCGCCTGTCCAACCTTTCCTCATAAGGCAATCCACTCCCAGGTATTAGTTGAGTAAAGCTTCTCTGAACTGATTCCAATGCATTAACAACCTTGCATTGGTAATGTCATGGTACTAATTGTTGAGTCTATGACCGCGCTGAGGTTGAAAGCAAATGCCAATCTTTTTGAAATGGAACAGAATCGAGAGCTGGCAATGATTCAGGTTTTAACTGATTTCATTCTTCAGTTTATTGTCACAGTATTCACACAAAGAATTCTGAATCTTTGAAATGTTCTATCCAAAAGAGTTTCTGGATACAAATTGTTACATATATTCAAAGTACCTTTGTTCAATTGAAGGAAAGCGAATTTGAGGGTCAGGATCTCAAACCCAAGCCGAAAGTCATGCTTGACCAGATAGTGTTGATCCCTGTGCCCCTCTATGCTGTGGAGACTTGGACATCCTAGAGCAGGAACCTGAGAGCCCTGCGTGAAGTCCCAGCAACGGTGCCTTTGCAAGATCCTCAAAGGCCCAATGTCAAGAAAGGTGGTCCAACAACGGGGTGCTTTCCCCAGACCAACATCAAGGCATTAATCATTCAAAACTCGTTCTTTTGGATGGGATGTGTTGATTGACCTGACACCACATTCCCAAGGCAACGTATCTACTTGCTCATGGTAGGACACCACCAGGAGAATGGCAGAAACACCGTTTTAAGGACGTCATCAAGGTATCTCTGAACATCTGAATGAGCTTTATTGTCACATGCACTCGAATGGGTACAGTGAAAAGTTTGCAATGTCGCCGCTATGGTGCCATCTTAGCTACAAGATACCTAGGCACAGATACTTAAATGTTTGGTACAGAATTGAAAAATAATAAATAAAAGTCCAGCATCAGAATGAAAAGTTTTAAAAAGTGCTGGAATTACATTCCTTTTCAGCCACTCCATGGCAGCACTCACCGGGCTGAGTCTCCAGACCGCAGTGGGCATCAAAACTCAATACCTCCCCCCCTTAGCCAGACTCACTTCCAGGACAAACTTCCGGGATTCACCTCCCCACTCCAGCCTCCAGTCTGGGACACACCTCCCCAATCCGGCCTCCAGTTTGGGACACACCTCCTCACTCCAGCCTCCAGCCTGGGACACACCTCCTCACTCCAGACTCTAATCCGGGACTCACCTCCTCACTCCAGCCTCCAGACTGGGACTCACCTCCTCACTCCAGCCTCCAGTCTGGGACTCACCTCCTCACTCCAGCCTCCAGTCTGGGACTCCCCTCCCTACTCCAGACTCTAATCTGGGACTCACCTCCTCACTCCGGCCTCCAGTCTGGGACTCACCTCCTCACTCCAGCCTCCAGTCTGGGACTCACCTCCTCACTCAGCCTCCAGACTGGGACT
>NC_057717.1:103193439-103208329 GCF_004010195.1 Chiloscyllium plagiosum | reverse complement strand
CAGCCTCCAGCCTGGGACTCACCTCCTCACTCCTGCCTCCAGACTGGGACTCCCCTCCCCACTCCGATCTCCAGCCTGGGACACACCTCCTCATTCAGCCTCCAGCCTGGGACTCACCTCCTCACTCCAGCCTTCAGTCTGGGACTCACCTCCTCACTCCAGCCTCCAGCCTGGGACTCACCTCCTCACTCCAGCCTCTAATCCGGGACTCCCCTCCCCACTCCGGCCTCCAGCCTGGGACTCACCTCCTCACTCAGCCTCCAGACTGGGACTCACCTCCTCACTCAGCCTCCAGTCTGGGACTCACCTCCTCACTCCAGCCTCCAGCCTGGGACTCACCTCCTCACTCAGCCTCCAGTCCGGGACTCCCCTCCCCACTCCAGCCTCCAGTCCGGGACTCCCCTCCCCACTCCGGCCTCCATTCTGGGACTCCCCTCCCCACTCCAGCCTCCAGTCTGGGACTCCCCTACCCACTCCGGCCTCCAGTCCAGGACTTACCTCTGTGCCTCCACTCCCGACTTTGACCTCTGGTCTGGGATGTCTCCCATTATCGTCGTGCATCCTTGGCCTGTGACTGACTAAAATGGAGATACTTCTTTCTGGAAGGGACTGAACATATCAAGTGGCATCATTGGCAATGCATGGAGCTGACGTTGAGACATCAGAGGGATTGCACAAACCTCTAAACAGCCCGTCACCTCAACCCAGTAAGCACCAGCTCTCTACACATAGCAGAGCCTGCAGATCATGCATTAGGTTTGTCAACCATCTTGGAACACAGTGTAAACCGGATTCTTTGTCCCAAGGGACATGTCTAAGAAGTATCATAGAATTCCTAAAGTGTGGAAGCAGGCCAGTTGGCCCATCAAATCCACACTGATCCTCCGAAGAACATCCCACCCAGACCCACCACGCCCCCACTCTATCCCTCTAACCCTGCATTTCTCATGATGAATGCACCTAGCCTGCACATCCCTGAACACTATGGGACAATTTAGCATGGCCAATCCACCATAACCTGCACATCTTTGGACTCTGGGAGGAAACCGGAGCACCCAGAGGAAACCCACACAGGCAGTCGCCCAAGGCTGGGATTAAACCCAGGTCCCTCGTGCTGAGGCAGCACTGCCAACTGCTAAAGGACAATATTTAATTCAGGGATCGTTACATTTTTGCTAATAAAGAGATCAAGCCCTTTAGTGCTGCTATCTGTGTTTGTTTGGCAAAGTTTTAAGCAACTTCCAGTATTTCTGAATGCTCACTCCTATCAATGAAAGGCCCGCATTGATCTATCCCCCTGCTTAGATTTAGAACAGCAACTTTCATCTTGCACAGTGAAATGGTTCATCTGAGATGAGTAGAAATCAAGCACAGCTGAGAAATGACAGGATGAAAGCAAACACAAATCTTCAGAAAAAGCTGGGATAGCTTTCAACGACCCAGGGGATGTGGGGTGAGGGCAGCACGCTGGTGTAGAAGTTGAGAAATCAGCCATGATCTGATCGAATAGCAGACCAGGCTTCCCTCAACACAATCTGTCTCCCTCACACGTTTTTTACACCTCCTGCATAATTTGTTCTTTTGCATTTCCAAAAAAATGCACAGTTTAAAATTGCATGCTAATTGTCCATGCTAAATTGCCCACAGTGTTCAGGGATGTGTAGGCTAGGTGCGTTAGTTAAGGGAAATGTAGGGTATTAGGTAGAGGGGAATGGGTCTGGATGGGATGCTCTTCGGAGGGTCAGTGTGGACTTGTTGGGTCAAATGGCCAGTTTCCACACTGTAGGGATTCTAATTTCCAATCTGCTAGTGAATTCTGTCTGTCAGATTTGTCCCCTCAAGATCTGTCCAACATTCAGTCAGGTTGCGACTGGCTCCATTTAGCCTGATGTAACTCGATATCTATTGTGACCCAACACAGATTTATCAACCTGGCCCTTGAAAGCCCATAGTAATGCGGTCAGCCTGGTGGACCTCATAGAATATGAGTTCCCTGATTGGGGCTGTTAACCATGTCCATACAAGCAGCACTGGCTGACAAGAGTATTCAGTATCTGTTTTCCATGCAGTGCTGAAGATATCCCCTGTGGTTTCGGTTGACCTCTCCCTGATTTCCACAGCGTGATACAGATAGCTGAGACTAAGCTATACACCCAGATCAGTGGTAAAACCCAGCAGAGACAACAGTGGCCATGTTAAAGTCCGACCCTCGACAAAAGCCACAAAGTTGGTCGATAATTAGTACAATCTTCAGGGTAATTAAAATGCTTCTTTGTGCCAATAATCCAAGATGATTGACAAACGTTCTCCCTGTCTCATTCTTGATCTGAATCAAAAGGTCTTTGTGTTTTCTTTGATTTGGAGGAGCCGGTGTTGGACTGGGGTGGACAAAGTTAAAAATCACACAACACCAGGTTAACAACACCAGGTTATAGTCCAACAGGTTTATTTGGAAGCACTAGCTTTCAGAGCGCTGCTCCTCATCAGGTCGCTACCCAACAAAGGAGCAGCGTTCTGACAGCTAGTGCTTCCAAATAAACGTGTTGGACTATACCTGGGGGGTGTTGTGTGATTTTTAACTCTTTTCTTGGAAGTTGAATGGGGAAGTGTTATGACAGGGGGAGAAAAAAACAGGTTCTGTTCACTCTGAAAGCTGGCTCTGAGGAAGTCAGACCAGTATCGAAGACTCTCCACGTAGAAATAAAGGGTGACTTGGTGACGGGATACTGCCCTCGTAGAGACAGTTCACCCCTCAGCACTGAGAGAGAGCTGAGACACTGCACCAAATTGTTCCTGCCCTTTGTGTGAAGATATGCTTTGTTTCTTGCTTCCTGAACAACTTTGCTCTAATTTTACAACCATGTTCTTTTGTTCTTAATTCCCCCACTGGAGGAAATAATTTATTCACTCTCGCTAAACAATCCTTTTAACATTTTGAACAATTTCATGACTAGACTATGAATTGCCAGATTTATTGCATTCACTTTGAGACAGTATCACAGTAGGAGCTCACAGCTTTAGATTAGCAATCTAGTCTCTATTCACTCGCTAACACTGCAACCAATGGATTTCTTTCATTTCATCTATCACACATTACTAAACTCACCCTTAAACACGAGCAATTCCGATCTTCAACGGAGTTAGGATGAAGTCAATTCTGGCTATACTTTGTTGTCAATGGATGTGTGCAAAAAAAGATGAGATGAGTGGGCGGCACGGTGGCACAGTGGTAAGCACTGCTGTCTCACGGCGCCAGAGACCCGCGTTCAATTCCCGCCTTAGGCGACTGACTGTGTGGAGTTTGCACATTCTCCCCGTGTCTGCGTGAGTTTCCTCCCACAGTCCAAAGATGTGCAGGTCGGGCGAATTGGCCGTGCTAAATTGCCCGTAGTGTTAGGTGAAGGGGTAAATGTATGGGTGGGTTGCACTTCGGCGGGTCGGTGTGGACTTGTTGGACCGAAGGGCCTGTTTCCACACTGTAAGTAATCTAATCTAGAATCCCCAATTCATAATGTCCAGTACAGACACTGGCTCAAACAGGTCCAGTAAACTCTATAGCTCCTGGAAACAAGTGCACACATCAATGGGACAAGATTCAGAAATGGATTTCCTATCACTCATGCAGCTAACAGCATGACCTTACTCTACATAAATGGAAATCAATCCTTCAAAATGGATGTCCAGGCTTAATAGTCAAATGGGGCTTCCCTCTTCCACTCAACCTTGCGCAAACCGATAATTAATTCAATTTAAAATTTCTACTCATTTGAGAAGAGTGCTGACATCAAAGCCACATATAGACTTCCCATCACCTCGTAACGTACCAGTATACTTTAAGCTTTATGCCAACAACTAGGAAGGAATCAATTCCATTTTATTTCTCCTTTGATGGGATGTAGGTACCACTGGCAAATGCCAGCACTTGTTGCCCATCCCTAATTGCCCCTGGACTGATTGGCTCTCTAGTCCATCTTAGAGAGCAATTAAGAGTCAACCCCATTGCTGAGATCACATGTAGGTCAGACCGGGGAAAGACGGCAGATTTCCTTCCCTAGGACAGCATTAGTGAACCAGATGGGTTTTTCTTTATGACAGTCGACAATAGTTTCACAGCCAACATTGCTTTAAATTCTATCAGTATCTGTGGCAGGAGTTGAACCCACAACCTCAGTGGATTAGCCTGGGTTACTAGCCCAGGGACATTGTCAGTCAGTGGTTAGTGCTCCTGCCTGTAAGGCAAATAGTTTTAAGTCTAAGTTTCACTTCGAGACTTCTACAAAAATCTATGCTGGCTGGCACACTGAAGCCAAGGTCATGTGTTACCTCTCCGAAGAACACAAGTTCTCCCATTGTTTCTGTTCAGGACATTAATGTTAACCAGACTGATATCTCCAATCAGTGGGTTATCTTATGATGATAGGTTGGACAGACTGGCCTTGCTTCCAATGGAGTTTGGAACAGTGAGGGGTGACTTGATCAAAATGATCCTGAATGGTTCTGACAAGGAAGACAGAACCATTTCCTCTTGCGGGTCAGTCCTGAACTCAGGATTAAAATGAAGGATTGGCCTTTTGGACAGAAATAAGGAGACATTTGTTTTTCAGAGAGTCGTGTGATTTCGGAGCTCTCTGAGTGAGGGTGTAGGACCGTAACATTTTTGTAGAGTGGAGGGAAAGTAAATTTGTCGCAGTCCTACCAGACCATAGTTCTGCTCATTAACCAACAAACCGTCCAGCACAGTGGGCAAACCTACATCCAGACCCTCAACCTGAGATACAAATCTTCTCAAAACTCGGTTACCCAAGTCTCAGGTAAGGTAGACAAGCAGGAGGCTGGAAGAACACAGCAGGCCAGGCAGCATCAGGAGGTGGAGAAGGGTTATACTTGAAACATTGACTTCTCCAGCTTCCTGCTTGCCTACCTTGAATGCCATTATCTTCAGTTTTTATGTCTGTAACTAAGCCTCAGATGATGGGCAGTTGAGAAGGGAAGTCCTTTATGGGGACTTCAGCTAGTGTGGGAACTGAACCCATACTATTAGCATCAGTCTACGTAAGAAACCAACCACTTAGCTAGAGATAGTTTCAGATCAGACAGGGTGAAATAACTGCACAGAGGCTGGGATTCTGTCACCAAGTCTCCCTTTACTTACACACGGAGAGTCCTTGACACTGATCCAGCTCCCTCAGAGCCAGCTCTCAGAGTGAACAGAACCCCTGACAAAGATATCCCCAGCCTGACACAAGACAGGCTTGCATTAATATGGCACCCTTTACAACTCCGGGACATTCCACAGCTAGTTACTGTGGGAATGTAGGAAACCCAGCAGCCATTTATGTACAGCAAGATCCCACGAAGAGCAACATGATAATCCCACTTCCTTGTTAAGTCTGACATGTTGGCCAGCAGAACAGGGTGCACGCCACTCCCCTCTACAAGTTGGAATCTTTAATATCCAACTGCCGGAGCCTCACATGTAACAGTCACATACTGGAGCATCATCTTGGAATGTTTACACGCAGATCTGGGCAGTTGGGCTTGAATCCGTAACCTTCCAAACTTCAAGGCTAGCACAGTAGCCTTTGAGACACGTTAATTTGCTCATTGTTTATTTGTGAACCAGCCTCCCAAATTTTTCATGTTCTGACAGTACACAGTGGTCTTCGGGGAGAAATGGACGCCATTTGGAATTGAGTTTCAAGGGTTATCCTCTGACAGCAGGAAGGTTATGGACTTTTAACATTTCATCAATTTGTTAGACAATGGGGCAGAAACATCTGAAGGAGGAATAGCCTGCAAATCATCAAATGATTCTCACCCTGATATCAAAGATGTCTACAAAGATCAGAGCATCTGGGTATGGCAGCAAGTCTGGTTTTGACCCCATTCAAGTTTCTGCTGGCTCTGGCCTAACTCGCAGAGCCCCATTCACACCTCACTCCAATAGCCGCTGACGTGGTCCCAGCACCGGATTTTAAAATTCTCACCCATGCTTTCCAATCCCTTGCATCTTTTGAACTCTGTAACCTCCTCCAGCCTCACAATCTTCTGAGATGTTGGCTCTCCTTGGATCCTGGCCTCTTGACCACCCCCAATTTTAATTGCTTCACTATCGGTGGCTATGACTTCCACTGTCTGAGCACTAAGCTGTTGACTTCTCTCCCTACATACCTTTATTTCCCTTGCTAGTTATAAGATGCTTGTTCTCTTTAAGCATCTTCCTTACCTAACATCACTCTGTGGGACCTGACAACAAAAGTTTGTTGATATGGCTCTCAACCTCCCACCAAGCATCTTGTGAGGTTGGAAATGCCATATACATTGTGTAAACTGTTGTTACTGTGAAGTGATTGTGATGGGGTGGCAAACTGGACTAGCAATCTAGAGGAGACAGTGAGGACTGCAGATGCTGGCGATCAGAGTCGAGAGTGTGGTGCTGGAAAAACACAGCAAGTCAGGAAGTATCCGAGGAGCAGGAGAATCGACGTTTCAGGTACAAGCCCTTTATCAGGAATCAGATTCTGACCTGCTGCCTGACCTGCTGTGCTTTTCCAGCACCACACTCTCGACTAGTAATCTAGAGGCCCAGGTTAGTGCGGCAGGAATTTAAATTCAATCAATAGATCTGGAAATGGCTCAGTGATGACAACCATGGTGATTATCATCGATTATTATTAAAACCCAGCTGGTTCACTGATGTCCTTTGAATCCTGTCCTACTTGGTCTGCTGGAGAAATCTGACCATCGGCAATGTGGTTGACTCTTTACTGCCCTCTGAAATGTTGACTTCAAGGACCTAAGATACTACCTGGTCTGTATGATAAGGAGATGTTGGATAGGCTGGGACTCTTTCCCCTGGAGCGGGTGGGGGAGGGGGGGCGGTGACCCTTTAGACGTCTACAAAACCAAGAGGGGCGTAGATCAGGTAGATAGTTTTTTCCCCATGGTAGGGGAGTCTAAAACTAGAGGGAAGAGGTTTAAGGAGAGAGGGGTGAGATACAAAAAGATCCAGAGGGGCAATTGTTTCACAATTGGAGGGGGGTGAGTGCTTGGGATGGGCTGGCAGAGGGAGAGGTCGAAATGAGTACAATTTTGTCATTTAAGAAACATTTAGACAGGTACTTGAATGGGATGAGTAAGGAGGGATATGGTGAAAGGCTTTTGCCCGAAACGTCGATTTTGCTGCTCCTCGGATGCTGCCTGAACTGCTGTGCTCTTCCAGCACCACTAATCCAGAGTCTGGTTTCCAGCATCTGCAGTCATTGTTTTTACCAAGGAGGGATATGGACCATTCGCACGAAAATGGGACAAGTTTAAATTGTGAAAACTGGGCAGCATGGGCAAGTTGGGCCGAAGGGCCTGTTTTCATGATCTAGTAGTGGAAGGACATACAGGTGGGAGCTAGGATCATTACTTAGGGATGAGCCACATCCACATCCCATGAAAGGACAAAGAAAGGGCTTAATGCATCAAACAGTAAAGCTCCTTCAACAACGCTTCCCACATCTGAGTTCTCTCCCAGCTTGGAGCTGATATGGGAGCACCAGCCTCTGCAAGATCCCCTCCACCCACCATCCTGACTGGGAAATATATTGCCATTCCTTCGGCATCGCTGGGTCAATATCCTGGAACTCCCTCCCTAACAGTAATATGTGAGTGTATTTACACTAAGTGGACTGCAGTGGTTCAAGAAGGCATCTCACCACCACCTCCGCCTGTGATATTTAGGGATGGATAGTAAATCCTAGCCCAGCCATCGATGCAAATAACGTAACATTGAGTATAATTAAAATGGAGATACATAGATTCTTGATTGTCAAGGGAATCAAAGGTTACAGGGAGAAAGAGGGAAAATGAGGTTGGATGCAGCAACCATGATTGATTGATGCAGCAGACTCATAGAACCTAGAACAGTACAAGCCCTTCAGCTCACGATGTTGTATCAAGCATTTATCGACCTAACCTATACACCCATCATATTACTGCCATCCATGTGCTTGTCCTGATGGGCTGTATGGCCTAATTTCTGTTCTTATGGTCTTAAAAAGCAATGCAAAATTAATTTGACAACCTGGTTTCAATGCTGTTACTGATCATCATGTTATAATTATGTTAAAGTGTGTTTCACATAACATTCTGCCTTTGTAAGCTACAACAAATCTGACAGCAATGTCAACACCAAACATAATTACACAGAAGGTATGTTACACAGAATACTTTGAATGAGTCCATACGAAAGCTGACAATGATGTGCAACTTTTGCAGAACGTTACAAGGCCCTGCATCACGCAGAAAAACAAAGTGTATCATTTCAATTCAAACCAATTCAAATTTAATGGTTTGCCTCCAGACAATCAGTGATCAGCATCGATGGAAGTGGACCCGCGTTGAAGAAGACAGATTGACGGTAATTGGCAAAACAGCCGGAGGGGAGTGAGGAGAAGTTTTCCTTCACACAGCGAGGGAGTGTGCTGCCTGAACGAACATTGGAAGCCAATCGACGATAACGTTCTGAAGAAAATTCAGTAAATATGCGGAGTGGAGTGTTTTCAGGGGTCAGAGACAACAGAAACAGATCAGCTGTGATCCTGCTGACTGATGGTGCAGACCCAGTGGGCTGAATGGCCTGTTTCCTAAAGGGGAAAAGAATCAGGAACAACAAAATTCCAGATCATTCTTGAAAATGAATGCACTGACTTGATTTGATTAGATTACGTTCCCCACAGTGTGGAAACAGGCCCCCCACCCCAACAAGTCCACACTGACCCACCGAAGAGCAACCCACCCAGACCTATTCCCCTACATTTACCCCTGACTAATGCACCTAACACGACGGGCAATTTAGCATGGCCAATTCACCTAACGTGCAAATCGTTGGGAGGAAACCCGTACAGACACAGGGGAGAATGTGCAAACTCCACACAGACAGCTGCCTGAAACGGGAATTGAACCCAGGTCCCTGATGCTGTGAGGCATCAGTGCTAACCACTGAGCCACCGTGCCACTCCTATGCTTTAGAGTCATAGAGGTTTACAGCATGGAAATAGGCCACGAACATATGCCGCAATTTGATTTGCTTTGATTTTGAATTGTACAAGTGCGGTTGGACCAATGTAATTCACCAGTTTTGCTATTTCTTTCTGCTAATTCACACGTTCGAAAGGGGCGTGGGAGGTTGGAGTGGGATTAATTGAATAGTCCTACCAGGTTCAAAAAGTGGAAAAGCACAGCAGGTCAGGCAGCATCCGAGGTGCAGCAGAATCGGACATTAATCCTTCATCAGTCCTACCAAACAGCTAGCACAGGCATGATAGGCAGAATGGCCTCACCCTGTGCCTTTTTTGGCCTATTTGTCATGTCTGTCTTCAGGACACGAACATGCTGCAATTCAGCCGTGAGGGGAGTCACACCCTGGCAGTACAGTCACCAGTGGATGCTGACTCTCCTCTGTGCAGTACTCCTGATATAAATGGAGTCTCTGATCTACAATCGAACCTGGAGCAGCGAAACAGTGACCGACCCCGTGAGAGTAAGGTTAAAGTGATTTTTGTTTGCCGAGCGAATCTGAGAGAGAATGGAGAGCAGGTTCTGTTTTTACCACTTTATTCAAGTGACCAGGCTCAGGGAGAGTCAGTAAGAATGATGTGCAGTGAACATCTCCTGAATGGGCTTCTGGAGTGGATGTAACATGCAAATTATAAGAATGATCAATGTTCCAATCAAAAAGGGAAGGTCACTTATACTTACCAAGTTTCAAAACAGTTGGAGAACTTTTCCAGTGCCGGCGTTGGCTGGTACAAACTCTGCTAATCCATAAGATCATAAGACGTACGAGTAGAAGTAAGGCCATTTGGCCCATCGAGTCCACTCCGCCATTTAATCACGGCTGATAGGCATTTCAGCGCCACTTACCGGAACTCTCCAACTTTAAAGCCATCCAGCCTCTTGTTGGTAAATGCTTCCAAGCTGCCGACACCGTAAGCTCACACTATAAGAGTGGGCTTAAACTTATGGTAAGACCCCAGGAAAGAAAAACAAGAACATGGCCACAATCAGTCGCTCAGTGGCCCTCTCATTCCCAGAGCTGAGAATGGCATTGAGGTCCATGTTTCAAACCGGCTCACGGTGTCTTACAGAATTTGAGAACTTGTGGGATGTGCAGGGTCTTTCTGTAAAGTCATGTGAGTTGATTTAGACGTAAGAACATTAGAAATAAGGACGGTTCAGCCCCTCTTCTACTATTCGACAAGATCCTCCTCAGCCCCACTCCCCACAGCCCTCGATTCCCTTGGTGCTGAAAGGTCTATCGATCGCAGTGTTGAACATACTCAAATGACATCACATCCAGTCCCCTCTGGGGAGAGAATTTTAAAGATTCACAATCCCCAGGTTGAAGAAAGTTCTCCTCAGCTCAGACACTAATGATTGACCTATTTACCTAAGAACATGAAAGTCAGGCTGTCTGGCCATGAGGAAAGGGCCAAGAAGTATTGAACTTGTTAAGTCCCTTAAGAACTGATACACATTTTAGTGAGATCTCCTCTGATTCATCTAAATTCCAGACAGTAGAGGCCCATTGTGTTGCAGACATCTTTAAACAAGTCCAGGATGTGGAGTACAGTTGCATGCAGTTCTGCTCACCACACTACCAGAAGGATGCAGATGCTTTGGAGGGGGTACAGAAAAGCTTTACCAGGATGGTGCCTGGTATGGGGGATTTTAGCTATGAAGAAAGGTTGGATAGATTGTTTTATTTTCACTGGAACGCAGGAGGCTGAGGAGCTTTGTAAGATTGTGAATGGCATGGATAGAGTGGAAAGCATGAGGCTTTTTCCCAGGGTGGAAGGGTCAATTACTAGGAGACATAGGCTCAAGGTGTGGGGGGATGTTTAAAAGAGATGTGCGAGGCAGGTTTTTCACACAAAGGGGGGTGAGTGCCTGGAACACACTGCCAGAGGAGGTGGTGGAAGCAGATACAACAGCAGCTTTCAAGAAGCACCTGGACAGATACATGAATAGGAAGGGAATAGAGGGATATGGATCCTGGAAGTGAAGACTGTTTAAGTATGGAAGGATAAAATGTGTCGGCGCAGGCTTAGAGGGCTGAAGGGCTAGTTCCTGTGCTGTATTGTTCTTTGTAAAGCCCAAGATGTTGGTCAATAGATAACAGCAGCAAGTTATGGGGAGATGATAGTGCAGTGGTATTGTCAATGGTCTGATGGTCCAAAGACCTCAATAAGGGATTAAGATTGAATCCCATGTGGCAGAAAATGGAATTTGGACTCCAATTCCTGAATGGCTGGCAAGAAACCAGTGAATGTTTTGCCAATTCCAAACACAGTTTGACACTAAATGCATCAGCTGAAACTTTATTGCTGGAACAGCACAGCAGGTCAGGCAGCATCTAGGGAACAGAAGATTCGACGTTTCGGGCACATGCCCTTCTTCAGGAAATGAATGCATCACTAAATGCATCAGGACAATCTTGACCTCTGGCAGCCATGAAATTCTGCTGTATTAGAACACCCAATAGACTTGTTGGAAAACTAGCTTCTACAATCCCAACTCAACCTGTACATATTCTCGGATGATTCATCACAGGAGATCCTGCCTCTAAATTGAAATTTCTGACCCTTCTTCCAGGTTTGACTCCCAGCCCTATCCATTGCAAACTTTCATTCCTGCATATCCCTGGAGTTTTGGAAACCCTGGTGGGCCCTGATTAGCTGGAGACCCTGGCAACCAGAGGTGAAGTAGAGCAGAAGAGGGGAGAGTTCATAGATGGAAGGTTCAGTTGGGGTTTCCGTTGGTCTGCTGGGACAAAGTTACAGCCTGCATTCCCATTAATGGGATAGATCTGGATAGATTTCAGTGGCCAATTCAGGATTTACTCTCCAGTGAAGCAAACTCATGAACAATTGACTTCGCTAAACCTCTGGGATTACCGATCATAAACAGGGGGCACCCTGGTTTTAAATCATTCACAGGATGTGGGCATCGCTGGACAGGCCAACATTTATTGCCTATCTCTAGTAGGGCAATTAAGAGTCACCCACATTGCTCTGGGTATGGAGTCCCATGGAGGCCAGACCAGGTAAGAGTGGCAGCTTCCTTCCTGAGAGGGTTTTCCATCATCATTAGATTCTTAATTCCAGATTTCCACTTCCAAGACTTCGCCTAATGAAGGGACTACGCTCCAGAAGCTTGTGATTTCAAATAAATCCATTGGACTATAACCTGGTGTTGTGTGAGTTCTGACTTTGCCCACCCCAGTCCAATACTGGCACCTCCACATCATGGCTACCATTTGCGATGGACAGGAGTTGAATCCAGATCCCAGGATGTTGCTTGGGTCTCTGGATTAATGGTCTTTTGAGAATACCAATGGACCATCACCTCCCCTTGCTAATAAAACAAGCAGAAAAGGAGGTCTGAAATGTTTGGCCTTTGAGGATCAGTTGGCCAGCATATATCAGTGGAAGAACATTCAGGTAAGGGTTAGGATCATTGGTTAGATACCTCCACAATGCAGGCGATTTCCATAGGAATCCCTGCAACAAGAAAAAACTGCGGATGCTGGAGATCTGAAACAAAAACAGATGCAGTTGGAGAAACTCAGGTGGTCCGGCTGCACCTGTGAGAAGAAAGCAGAGTTGATGTTTTGAGCCATGACTCTTATCGGAACTTTAGAAACCTGGTATTTATACTTGTGGGGGGGGGGGGGGGGGGGGGGGGAAGGTCTGCTACTCTGCGCACCCACAGCACGACCACATAAGAAGCACAGAAGCAGGTCTACGAAACACAGAGATCAAGCCTCCCAACACACACAGAATGCACCTACAATGCCCCACTCTTGGCCAATCAGGCTAACACAGAAGCCAGACTTGGTCAAGCTACTCCCAGACCAGAGAATACACTTCCCAAACAGCCTTCACAGTAAAGCTCCCAGCCCTGAATAGCACTGCAGTCCCAATACCATCAGGGCAGGCTCACTTCCCATTGAAACTGATACTGCATAAACAAAGAGGCAGACCGAGACGCCCTGGAAGACTTCGCCTGCAGGAGGAACACAATGAACACACCTGGATGCCAGGAGAAGGAACATTTGCACATGTTGGCACGGATGGGAAATACAATGAAGAATCCTCTAGAAGACATTGTCACCCACTCACGGAGAGGGCTGGCATCCCCCGTGTCAATTACAAATGAATTGCTGCTGTCAGATGTTTGATGTAATTTCCGTTCAGTTTATTCTTGTTTTAACCGCTTTACAATTTTCACCATTGCACTGTAACTGGTTTACAACTATCACCTTCGTGTTGTACCCCTATAAAACCTGCCGGCACCTTCCAGTTGAGGAAGAGCATTCTGACCATCTGTGCAGAGACTCGGTTCTGTGTCAGCCTGGTCAATTTCACTTCGGCGATATCACTTTGTTCAATTTCACCGCCATCCTCGCTTCTGGTCTCTGATTCATTGGGCTGCATTTCTCCGACAATGATGAAGTGGGGGAGGGGAGTGGGGGAGAAGGGGAGAGGTGAGCAGATAGTTGAGACAGAGCCCAGAGAGAGAGAGAGAGACAGAGAGAGACACAGAGAGAGAGAGAGAGAGGAGGTGCTAGGCAAACAAGGAGGGAATAGATAGTAGAACGGGACAGAAGAAAGCCTGAATAATAGTTAGACTTAAGAGTGAGAAAATAGGTGACTGTACTATTTCATGATTTGGAGATGCCGGTGTTGGACTGGGGTGTACAAAGTTAAAAATCACACAACACCAGGTTATAGTCCAACAGGTTTAATTGGAAGCACACTAGCTTTCGGAGCAACGCTCCTTCATCAGGTGATAGTGGAGCTTCTGTCGTGACACTACGGATTTCTTACAGAAACTCAGCACCCACGGACCAGTCGAACCGGGAACATTCCTCATCACAATGGACGTTTCCGCACTCTACACCAGCATCCCCCACAAGGATGGCATCGGGGCGACAGCCTCAGTACTCAACACCAACAACTGCCAGTCTCCAAACACCATCCTACAACTCATCCGCTTTATCCTCGATCATAACGTCTTCACCTTTGACAACCAGTTCTTCATCCAGACACACGGAACAGTCATGGGGACCAAATTTGCACCCCAATATGCCACCATTTTTATGCACAGGTTCGAACAAGACTTCTTCTCTATGCAGGATCTCCAACCAACATTATACACCAGGTACATTGATGACATTTTCTTCCTCTGGACCCATGGCGAGGAGTCACTGATAAAACTACACAGTGACATCAACAAGTTGCATCCCACCATCAAACTCACCATGGACAACTCTAGACTGTCTGTCTCATTCTTGGACACATGCATCTCCATCAAGAACAGACACCTCAGCACCACACTCTACCGCAAACGCACAGACAACCTCACAATGCTACACTTCACCAGCTTCCACCCAAAACATATTAAAACAGCCATTCCCTATGGACAAGCCCTACGAATACACTGGATCTGCTCAGATGAGGAGGAACGTGACAGATACCTGGAAGTACTTAAGGATGCCCTCACAAGAACGGGGTATGATGCTCAACTCATCAACCGCCAGTTCCGACGTGCCACAGCAAGGAACCGTAATGACTTCCTCAGGAGACAGACACGGGCTGCAACCGACAGAGTACCCTTCATTGTCCAGTACTTCCCAGGAGCCGAAAAACTATGCCATGTTCTTCGTGACCTGCAACACATTGTCAATGAGGATGAGCACCTCACCAAGACCTTCCCCACACCTCCACTGCTTGCCTTTAAACAACTGCCAAACCTCAAACAGATCATTGTTCGTAGCAAACTGCCTGGCTCTCAGGACAACTCCATACAATCCTGTCACGGTGGACGCTGCAAGACG
>NC_057717.1:103192533-103192995 GCF_004010195.1 Chiloscyllium plagiosum | reverse complement strand
CCTTATAGACACACACACTCCCACACTCACACATGCACCCCCTCACAGACTTAAGACACTCTGCAATCACTACACACACACACACTTTCTCACACTCACAACCCCCACCCCAGACAGACAGACAAAGACCCACATGCACACATTTATTTTGTGGGGTGAATTTGTACTTGCAGAGTTACATTGTACTTTGCTCAAAAACTGCATACATTCATGTAGAACTCTGAGCTCAAAAGCTGCATGAATTTATGTAAGACACTGTTATCTCACTTTTTAGATTAGAATCAATCTAAACATCATGGCATAGACAGAGAACACAGGGGGCCAACACCATCAGCATATTGTCTAGCTATCACCCATTGTTAACAGCTAACCCAAGAATGCAACTTTAAAAAAAAATGGTTTAGTGATTTACACATGAAAGAAGTGAAACTATCACTGTATTCTAACAGATGAAAGGCTTAA
>NC_057717.1:103156984-103192408 GCF_004010195.1 Chiloscyllium plagiosum | reverse complement strand
TGTTGGACTATAACCTGGTGTTGTGTGATTTTTAACTTTGTACTATGTCATAACAGACTTAGGTGTGGGGTAGGTAAAAAGACATGGAAGGACAGAATCAGGCTCTGAAGTTATTTAACTCGATGTTGAGTCCCAGACACTGCAGGGTCTCCAAGCGGAAAATTTGATTGTTATTTTTTGAGCTTGCACTGAGGTTCATTGGAACACTGCAGCAAGCCTGAGACTGAGATGTTGGCCAGGGAATGTGGGGGTGTGTTAAAGTGGTAGGCAACTGGAAGCTTAGGGTCATTTTTCCCTACACGGTGCCTCCTGAGTTATATCACTGAGGTGAATTGTTTTCCGATGCTGAGAATTCACTGACCACTTAATGAAGAATGAAGACAGCACTGTGCACCTGAATGCTCTTTCACTTGAGTTAACCAATCAAGTGATTAAATCAATACTGTGTTTATCAAACCAAGCAACTTTGAAATGTCACTTCTGATATTTATTATTCTACAATTGTCAAGGGAATCACTGATTGCTCAGCCACCGCACTTCATTGCATAAGAACAGGTGGAACTCTGCCCCTAATGGCATTGTGGGTCTCCCTTACAGCACATAGAATCCAACAGTTCAAGAAGGCAGTTCATTCCCACCTTCCAACTAGTAATGAGTGGAAGGGATGTGGAGAATGTGCAGGAGAGTGGAGTTGAGGCTGTGAATGAGATGAGTCATGACCGTATGAAATGGTGCCGTGAACTCAAGGGGCTGAAGGGCCTACTCTGCCTCCCAAATCTTATGTTCTCAACGGGCAACTAGGGATGGGCAATAAATGCTGGCCCAGCCAGCGATCACTCACATCATCCGAGAACAACAAAAAGACGTCATTGAGCCCCTTGAAGCTGTTTAGCCATTCAATGGCTGATCATCAACTTGCTCTATTTCACTTGGTTAAGGTGCTGAGGACCAGGCAGCAGAGCTTAAAGGTTAAACGCAGGAGAAGTAAAATGAGTGAACACTTTGGCACACACAAGGGTAGAAGCAGCTAGGAACTCTCCCCAGTGAAAAGACAGCACAGTCAGAACGGTAGCTCTTCCTCAGTACTGGGAGTGTTAGGCTCAGGTCTCTGGAGGGGGAGTTTAAAGGCACAATCCTCTGACTGAAAGCCTCCATGCTGGGGTACAGCTGACAACTAACTCATTGGGGAAATGAACAAAGATGATCTTAAGTGTACATTAAATTTGAATAAAGAACACACAATGAAAGATAGATGTGGGTAAAGACAGAGGCAATGCCGCTGAAGATGAATGAATCAACGAGAAGCCATTATAATTCAGTGATCAACACAAACAGCAGCACTTGAGGGAAATGAAATGCTTTTCTCATTTAATTATAAAATCATTTTCGGAGATCGTGATCAAAATGCGTTTTTTTTTAAGAAACTTAAATAAAGAGCAAATTCAGAAACTGGAAAATTTAACCCTTAAACAACTGCCTTTCTGGTTTCACATTCCAGGGCTCTGGATATCAGTGGATGTTGGTATCCTTAGATATGATGCAGCAAGATCTCGATGATATCCAGGTTTTGGCTAACAGAAGACAATGACCATCTTCAAAGTTAAAAATCACACAACACCAGGTTATAGTCCAACAGGTTTAATTGGAAGCACTAGCTTTCGGAGTGCTGCTCAGACAACCACCTGATGAAGGAGCGTCCCTCCGAAAGCTAGTGCTTCCAAATAAACCTGTTGGACTATAACCTGGTGTTGTGTGATTTTTACCTTTATTCACCCCAGTCCAACACCAGCATCTCCAAATCATGACTACCATCTTCAATAAGAGAGAGTCTAACCATCACCCTTTGACATTCAATGGCATTACCATCACTGATTCCCCCCCCTATCAGCATCCTGGGAAAAACCATCAACCAGAAACTGAACTTGACCAACCTTATAAATACAGTGGCTCAGTGGTTAGCACTGCTGCCTCACAGCACCAGGTAGCGGGGTTCGATTCCACCCTCGGGTGACTGTCTGTGTGGGGTTTGCACATGCTCCCTGTGTCTGCGTGGGGTTTCCTCCGGGTGCTCCGGTTTCCTCCCACAATCCAAAGATGTGCAGGTTAGGGTGGATTGGCCATGCTAAACTGTCCCATAGTGTCCAGGAGTTAGCCATGGGAAATGCAGCATGACAGGTTTGGGGGGGGGGCAGGGGGGAGGTGTGAGGCTGGGTGAGATGCTCTTCAGAGAGGTTGGTGTAGACTTGATAGGCCTAACAGCCTGCTCCCACACTGTAGGAATTCTATGGTAATCTATGAAAAGCAGGTCGGAGGTTAGGAACACTGCGGTGAGTAACTCACCTCCTGACTCCACAAAGCTTGTCCACTATCTACAAGGCACATGTCAGAAGTGTGATGGAATACTCCCCATTTACCTGCATAATTGCAGCCCCTCAACAACACTTAAGAAGCATGACACCATCCGCGACGAATCTGATTGGCACCACGTCCCACAAACATTCACTCCCTCTACCACTGTCGTTCAGTAGCAGCAGTGTACACCATCCACAAGATACACTGCAGGTATTCAACAAAGATCCTGAGACAGCACCTTCCAAATCCAGCACCCCTATCAACGTTCCATTTGCCTTCCCTATTACCCACTGAACTCAGATGAAGAAGAGATTTAATGCTTCAAGTTGAATATCAGAATTTGGAACTGAAAGACATTGACCTGTGCTGGGTTTAGTTGTGATCGAAGTTAGATTAAGACAGGGAAGCTCAGAACTGAAAACCTACTTCTGAAGAGTCATACTGGACCTGAAACGTTAACTCTTTCTCTCTCCCCACAGTCGCTGCCACATCTGCTGAGTCTGTACAGGAATTTCTGTTTTTACTTCAGATTTTCAGCATTTGCAAAATTTTGCGTTTACTTCTTACACCTGACCTTATGTCCCCATTGATAAAGTGTAAGATACTGTATGATTCATTAAACATGCTGTCAACATGTCCTGCCACTGTCAATGACCCCTGCAAGAGAGAAAAATAACCTGCCCTTTGTATTCGAGTTACATTGAGCTGAATAAATGGCAGTTTAGAGAGAGAACTATCTCAAAGCATAAGGATAATATTGTGTTAATTAGGATATTGTACAGAGCCTGCTAAGTGTGTAAGTACTTTGAAACAGTTCTGCTGGGAGATGTGTTAATTGGTCAGATGAGCAAATACAATCAGGTTTGCATTTTGAACAATTGATATTCCAGAGAATCATACAGTGCAAAAGAGGTCCTTCAGCCCATCAAGCCTATACTGCCAAAGATATACAACCTACACTTGCCCCAGTTTCCCACACCAGGCCTGTAGCTTTGATAGGTATGGTATGAGACCTTACCTTAGCTATTGGGTAAGGGTGACAGGTCTCTTCCTTGGCCCTAAATTATCTGTACCGCTCTCATCCCTGAAAAAGTGATGTGGCTGGGTCATCACGAAATACAACAGTTTTGAAAAGCATTGATTGGATAGGCAGGGACAAGCTTCTCCCATTGTGGGGAGAATCGGGACTATGAATATAACATGTTAAGCAGTTCACATATTCAGGGGAAACCTCTCTCCCCTGAATGTGGGATTAGGGTTAGGGTTAAGGTTATGGTTCAGGTAGGAGTCAGGGTGGGCTGGAGGTGAGTGTGGATTCACTTCAGGGGAAGTTGAATACACACGTGAGGGAAAAGGGAATGAAACAAAATGGGGTGTGAGGATGTTCGAGTACAGTACAGACACTTGTGTAGGCCAGTGGGGCTGAATGGCCTGTTTCCGTGCTGTAGTGTGTATGTTGTGTAGGCCAGTGGGGCTGAATGGCCTGCTTCTGTGCTGTAGTGTGTGTGTTGTGTAGGCCAGTGGGGCTGAATGGCCTGTTCCGTGCTGTAGTGTGCATGTTGTGTTGGCCAGTGGGGCTGAATGGCCTGTTTCTGTGCTGTAATGTGCGTTGTGTGTAATTCTAACTAAAGAGCTTTCGTTTCTCACCCGGTTAAGTGTTCCCTATGCTCTCTGATAGGCCGTTCCAAGGTGGGTTGGTGGATTGATCCCAGAGTAGTAGAGCAGGAGAGTATGGGTGGGTGTATTTGAGCATTAACCTCTCGTGAACCTGACCAGGGGTCTGGACCAGCCACTGGAGAGTCAATTGTCAAGAACGTTTGCCAGTAAGACCCCGTAAAGCAAAGAACCTTCAACACTGGGGGGAGGTATTTTTTCAACCAGTGTCGTCAAGGCCCTTGGGTTGTTTTACAGCCTTCAGGAGTTGTAAATCATCCTTCAGAAAGCTGTCTTGTAGGAGACCAATAGCACAGTCCTCACAGCTGGATCATAAGGATCTCCAATCATCTGCAACTGGAACTTGCGTGTGGAAGGTTCTAGAAGTGTCCAGCTTCACTCTCACCAGTACTTACAGTAAGGGTCAGGTCAGGAATTAAGTACTATGGTGATGCTCCTGGCCTGCACCCCTGGCTCCTCCCTGACCATTGATCTGAGCACAATGACCCCACTCTCTGTGACCTTTGACCTGAGCATACTGGCCCAGGTCCCTGAACACAGTAGCCCCAGTCTCTGACCCTTGACTCAAGACAGTAGCCTCAGTCCCTGACCCTTGACCTGCTGCACAGTGGCCCCACTCCCTGATCTCTGGCCTGAGCACAGTAGGTCCAGTCCTGACCCTTGACTGAAGCTCAGTAGCCCCAGTCCCTGACCCTTGACCTGAGCACAGTAGCCCCAATCCCTGACCCTTGACCCTGAGCACAGTGGCCCCAGTCCCTGTCTCTCAGAGGCCCGGGCCCTGTTTAATGGGTCCTGATTTTACTCCCTCATCATGGATGTTGCCTCGTTATCAGAGATGTGCAACCCAGGTTGATGAGGGATATATCATGTAGCGTGGAATTATCCTGTGTTTGCCTATTCCTGGAGTCCAAACACCGGTGGATACAAGAATCCAAAACTGATGTGTATGACCATCACCCAACCGTGCAGTATCACAGACACTCCGTTTTGCATGGTGCCTGGGAGTGCCCCCTGCAGTGGCACCCATTGGCCAAGAGGGTAGGAGCCCCAACAGAGTGGAGTGGAGGAGATAGTCAGATCCTGACTGTCAAATATGGTGATGGTCGTTGAGATGACTTGCCTAAATCTCGACACGATGCGCGATTCAACCTCCAAACATCTCCTTGCTGTTACATCACCAGCAAAACAAAAGGCCTGTGCATTTTGGTGGCACCTACCATAGTTCAGGCTGTCCCCAAAGGCCTTGACAGCCAACAATGGAGGGAATGGGAGGAATTCAGAACCAAGATGGGGAGATATGACGGTATCTCAGGGCAGAACTGAATTGGATAGCTTTGAGGGCTGGCAGAGACAGACTGGGCCGAATGGCCTCCCTCCGCGCTATTTTTATTCTGTGATTTCACTGGCGATGCAGGAGGTGACATTATGATTTGTGAATCTTTCAGGCAACCCTTCAGTGATATTAATCCCTTCACCTGCTCACAATGCAAATCTCCCCCACAGTCGGGCAGACAACCCGATAGCTAATTAGCGAGAAGGAACAAAAAACAATTACAGCTTTAGCTCCCACAGCAGTCCACAAGCAATAAATTGCTTTTTGTTTTATATGCCTGGCCGCTGTTGCTCCCAAGGTAAATACAGACGCAATTCACGGAGATGCCAGTTGTGACTAACAAGCTGTTATTTACACCTTTCTGCGTCTCTCACCTCCATAAAACTGCTGTCATTAACAAGACAGCAGATACCTATCCCAATCTCTTTCTCTGGCCCCGTGCCCATCCATTTATCCCGAATATTCACACACGGGAAACTCGCTGGAGCGTTTCCCTACTTTGGAGGTGCCACATAAATGCGGGCTACCGCTGTTGTTGACTGAGGGAGCAACGGTGTGGAAAATACCGAGGGGTAAAGGTTGGTTGGAATGCCCTTCCATGGTAATAAGCAGCCCAATTGCTACCTTTGCTCTTTGTGGCCTCTTGCTGTGCGGTCCTTGCATTACTTAGCTCAGAGGGAGGGAGAGAGTTCACGTGCCCCTTTATCAGAGGCCATGTTCTTTCAGCCCTCTCACCCAGTGACCCACTGAGATATGATTTTGGAGATGGGCGTAAGATGGAGCAAATCCAGGAGTTCGACTCTGGCTGGTTTTGAGGGGTGATGTATTTCATTAGGCAGGATGGTCTTGAACCCATTATCTCTCTGTCTATGTCAGGATTGAGAGCTGGGTGAAAAGGACCACGGTCGCCCAACTCAACACGCCACTAATTAGAATCATACAGCACGGAAACAGACCCTTCGGTCCAACTCGTCCATGCTAACCAGATGTCCTGAACTGATCTAAACCCATTTGTCAGCATTTGGCCCCTATTACTCCAAACCCTTCCTATTCATATACCCATCCAGATGCCTCTTAAATGTTGCAATTGTACCAGCCTCCACCATAGTCATAGAGATGTACAGCATGGAAACAGACCCTTTGGTCCAACCCGTCCATGCCGACCAGATATCCCAACCCAATCTAGTCCCACCTGCCAGCATCCTACCCATATCTCTCCAAACTCTTCCTATTCATATACCCATCCAAATGCCTCTTAAATGTTGCAATTGTACCTGCCTCCACCACTTCCTCTGGCAATCCATACATGCACCACCCTCTGTGTGAAAAAGTTGCCCCTTAGGTCCCTTATAAATCATGCCTCTTTCACTTTAAACCCAAGCCCTCCAGTTTTGGACTCACCTACCCCAGGTAAAAGACTTTGTCTGTTCACCCTATCCATGCCCCTAATGATTTTATAAATCTCTATAAGGTCACCCCTCAGCTTCCGATGCTCCAGGGAAAACAGCCCCAGCCTATTCAGCCACTCTCGATAGCTCAAACCTTTCAAACCCAACAAAATTCTTGTAAATCTTTTCTGAACCCTTTCAAGTTTCACAACATCCTGCAGGGAGACCAGAATTAAACAGTATATTCTAAAAGTGGCCTATCCAATGTCCTGTATAGCTGCAACATGAAATCAATGCACTGACCAATGATGGCAAGCATACAAAACACCTTCTTCACTATCCTATCTAGTTGTGACTCAACTTTCAAAGGAACTATAAACCTGCCCTCCTTGCTCCCTTTGATCAGCAACACACCCCAGACATTACCATTAAACATAGAAGTCCTGCTCTGATTTGCTTTTCCAAAATGCAGCACTTCACATTTATCTAAATTAAACTCCATCTGTCATTCCTTGGCCCAATGGCCCATCTGATCAAGATCCCATTGTACTCTGAGGTAACCTCCTTCACTGTCCTCTACACCACCAATATTGGTGTCATCTGCAAACTTACTAACTATATGTCCTATATTCTCATCCAAATCGTTTATATAATGTCAAACAACAGTGGACCCAGCACCAATCCTTGCAGAACAGCACTGATCACAGGCCTCCTGTCCAAAAGGCAACTCTCCACCACCACCTTCTGTCTCCTAACTGCAAGCCAATTGGCTGGCTCCCTCTGGATTCCATGCGATCTAATCTTGCGAACCACTCTACCTTGTGGAACCTTCTCAATTACCCTTCAAAAGCCAATTCCTATGTGGGATATGGGCATCGCTGGGCAGATCAATATTTATTGTCCATCCAGAGGAATGTTAGAGAACCACATTGCTATGGTTTGGAGTCACATGGAGGCCAGACCAGGGAAGGGTGGCAGATTTCCTTCCCAGTAGAACTGGATGGGCTTTCACAATAATCAAGGAGCAGTCACCTTTAGTTATCTGTGACACTGAGTACCTTTGATTGAGGGTACGCCCCCAATCTGTGCCGACTCCCAGAGGTGACAAGCTCAGCAGTATTGTTTTAGCTGCTGCGGACATCATCATCATCATCATTATCATCAGGTCTTTCATTGAACTTACCATGTACCTTGGCAGATTTCAAAACTTTGTTCTCAGAACATTCACATCAAGCTCTGGGTTATTCATCCAGTGCACCATGACACAACCACCCCCCCCGAGGATCACACACCATTCTTGCTCCCCACCTAGTCCCGATGTTGGGATTAACCCAGCTTCGTGTGGGCTGTCCCTGTGCATCGTCCCCGTGACTGAAACGAGACTCCCCAAGCAGGTGCTATACTCCCAGCTCTGAAACGGCAGGTGAGCCCCAAGTGGGACAGAGGAGGCTGATACCCTCAAGGCCTCACCGGGGAAGTGCAGCATTCCCAGTGACATCTGGGAATCACTGGCCAAAGTGGAGGAGAAGCATCTGGGAAAGCACAAGCTCCTTGAGACTTCCCATCCGGAAAAATGGGGAGCCTGGGGGAAACAGGGAAAGGGAAATGCTGCCACATCAACACTACGCGCCGCCCCCTCACCCAACCTCTTCCCATGACCACCTTCTGCCACAAGTGTACCTGTGGTAGCTGAATCAGTCTGTATGGCCAAGTATAGACTCACCCTGAGAGTCGGAGAGAGTTATCCTCATCTGCGAGGGACCGCCGATGATGATGATAATGATGATGATGATGATGTCCGCAGCAGCTAAAACAATGTGGCTGAGCTTGTCACCTCTGGGAGTCGGCACAGATTGGTGGCGTACCCTCAATCAAAGGTACTCAGTGTCACAGATAACTATGTACTTGTCCTTTCTACCTCTCCCTGCTGCATGCCTCCATTTGACTTACCCACTGAGCTCCCATCTCCTCCCCCCAGTTCCTACATCACCTACCTAGGCCTGAACAGGTTGTCCATCAACCTATAAGCCATGCCAGTGACAATCAGTAAGAGCAGGAGGGAAATTCCAGCTCAGTTAAGGAACGAAGGGAAAATGGAACCTCTGACATCACTGTCTGGACTGCAACATGCTTGTAAATTGTGTGTCGCCGTAGCAACTCGCACTCCCTGAGTGAGCTGTAACACACCACCACGCATAAGACGCAAGGGTAGAAGTAGGCCTTTCACCCCTTCAAGTCTGCTCTGTCTTGCAATGAGATCACAGCTGATTTGTTAATCCTCAACTCCCTTTTCCTGCCATTTCCCGATAAGCCTTGATTCCCTTACTGCTTAAAATTCTGTCTACCCGTTTGTGGTAGGGAATTCTACAGTTTCACTACCATCTCTGGAGGAAATTCTTCCTCAGCTTAAATGGGTGACCCCTTAGTCTGCGAAACATGTCATTTGACCCAACTGATGTGCACTGGTGTATATACCAGACCCTTCACCTTACCCCATCGTTAAATGTTCATGTTTCTCAATTTAACTTCCTTTACCAGGTGCTCTACAGAAATCCACCAAAGATTTGCAGTCAGCACCTTTCAAGCCCTTCCTACCTGGAAGGATTTAAAAGGGACCTAAGGGGCAATGCTTTCAGCAGAGGGTGGTGTGTGTATGGAATGAGCTGCCTGAGGAAGTGGTGGAGGCTGGTACAATTACAACACTTAAAAGGCATCTGGATGGGTATATGAATAGGAAGGGTTTGGAGGGATATGGGCCAAGTGCTGGCAAATGGGATTAGGTTAGGATATCTGGTCAGCATGGACGGGTTGGACCGAAGGGTCTGTACATCTCCATGACTCTATATGGGAACACCATCATCTGCAAGTTCCCCTCCGAGCCATTCACCATCCTGACTTGGAAATATATCACTGTTCCTTCCTTGGAACTCCCTCACTGAAGGGCATTATGGGTTTACTTGCAGCAGGTGAACTACAGTGGTTCAAGAAGGCAGCACACCGCCACTTTCTCAAGGGGCAAGTAGAGACCGACAATAAATGTTGGCTTAGCCAGCGACGCTCATGCCCCATGAGTGAATTTAACCGAGCTTACTCAAGCTCAGCTGCTCCACGCTGAGTTGAATTCGACATTCTTACCATTCCCTGGCCAACGACTTATGATGCCACACCACAGAAATAGATAAGTGAGTTCCACCATGACTAAGATATTTTGGCAGAACATCCTCTTGATGCTCAGCCCCTGCCTGCCCATTGTGGGGGCTGTGAGAGGATTGCTAAGACCGAGAAAGGGTGGCACGGTGGCTCAGTGGTTAGCACTGCTGCCTCACAGCGCCATGGGCCCAGGTTCGATTCCAGCCTCGGGCACCAGTCTGTGTTGAGCTTGTACATTCTCCCACAATCCAAAGACGTGCAGGTTAGGTGAATTGGCTATGCTAAATTGCCCACAGTGTTCAATGAACTGTGGGCTAGGTGCATTAGTCAGGGTTAAATGAAGAGCAATAGGGTAGGGGAATGGGTCTGGCTGGGTTACTCTGCAGAGGGTCGGTGTGGACTTGTTGGGCCAAATGGCCTGTTTCTATACTATAAGGATTCTATAATGAGGATGATTTGAGCAAACGACAGTCCGGAAGAGACTGAAAGAGTGAGATTGTTGAAAGGTATCACTCATGAGATCCACATCTAATTAAACTGTCCTTGCCTTCAGATTTATGCTTTATTGGAATCTGCACCAACGCGGACTGCCAAATGAAATATTCATGCAAGAGTATTAGGTTTGTTCGAAAGGATCAGTTTCTGAAGTGTTGCTCCTGACTACCAGAACCTTAACTAAACGTCATGGCCCATTTCTCTTGTCTGCTTTGCGAAATACTGTAACATTATCTTCCGGGCGGCTCAACTATAATTAAAGCTGCAGTAGCTGCTGCCGTGGGTGGTTTCGGTCACTTAGCTGTGACTCAGTGGACAGCACAGTTCTCTGCTGGCCATGGACACAGGGAATTATACAGGAAGACTGAGCTGTGTTGGTCTCCCCTACACCCCTCAAAGCAGTTGTGAGAACATGCTTCCTTTTATGTGGCATTCTGGGACAAAAGATCATCCCCTCTTAGGATAATGTGTAGACAAGTAGGAGGCTGGAAGAACACAGCAAGCCAGGCAGCATCAGGAGGTGGAGAAGTCAAGGTTTCCAGTATAACCCTTCTTCAAGACTGGAGGGTGGGGAGCTTCAGATAAAGGGGGTGGGGGAGGTCTTTGGGTGGGGAGAAGATAAGGGGCAGCAAACTTAAAACAGAGTTGAGGAGAAACTGCTTCTCCCAAAGGCTTTGAATCTGTGGAAGTCATTAACCCAGAGTGCAGTGGATGCTGGGACAGTGAGTACATTTGAGACCATAAGAAATGGGAGCAGAAATTAGGTCATTTAGCTCCCGAGTCTGCTTCGCCATTTGATCATGGCTGATATGACCTTCACTCCCAATTTCCCACCTTCTCTCCATATCCCTTCAACCCGTTACCAATTAAAAATCTGTCTAACCTATCAGTCGTGATTGAATGGCACCGTAGACTCGATAGGCCCGAATGACCTGATTCCACTCCTGTATCTTATGAACTTATGTCACACCATTTGGATGAGATGGTACATTCAGCTCTCCTCTGTCCTTGTGACACTGATCTGAGGGAGATCCAAGGGTCATTCCCCAACACACTGAGCCCCCTAATGAATACCCAACTGGCATCACTGAAGCAGGAAATTGGTCACAATGCTCCTTCGTTGGGATCTCACTGTGCACAAATGTCCAACATTACAGCACTCTTCGGTAAAACAGCCAAGCACAGCGATGGCTGGAGATCTGAAACCAAAGGGGAAAATGGCTGGAGAAAATCAGCAGGTCTATGGAGAGAGTCAGAGAATCAGAGAACACCTTCCAAGTCCAGTGTAATACCTCTTCGGGACTGCCCCTCCCGAGATCGTGATGGAACTCACCTCCTCTCTCCAGCTTCCCACCTCACAGTCCCCCTAACATCACACAACCCACTCCTAGCTCCTTTCCCAAACTCCACAAATGGGACTGCTTAGGCACACCCATCATCTTGGCCTGGTCATGCCCCCTACTGACCTTATTTCTTATAATCCTGACTCTACTTACTTCCCAGCTGCTCAGTTTTCTTTCACTTAACGTCTGTGATTCTTCTGACACTCAACCTGTGTCCCACAATTTGCAGTGAACTTGCCCCTTATGTCTCCTCCTCACCGTGGATGTACCACTCTGAGGAAGAGCCATGGATCCGAAACAGTAACTCTGCTTCCTCTTCCCACAGAAGAGAGTTTCTGCTGAGTCTTTTTAAAATTGATTTTGCTGTTTCTTTGAATCACTCAACCAATTCTATACATTTTGGGAGGTAGTGGTTCATTTTGGGAGGTAACGTTGCTGGATTTAGCCATTTGAGACCAGAACTGGAGCAATCAGAGAATCCTTACAGTGTGTAAACAGGCCATTCGGTCCAACAAGTCCACACTGACCCTCCAAAGGATATCCCACCCAGACCCATTCCCCTACCCTTACCCCTGACTAATGCACCTAACCTGCACATCTCTGGACACAATGGGCAATTTAGCATGGCCAATCCATCTCACCTACACATCTTTGGACTGCGGGAGGAAACCAGAGCACCCAAAGGAAACTCATGCAGACACAGGGAGAATGTGCAAATTCCGCACAGTCACCTGAGGGTGGGAGTTGGACCCGGGTCCTTGGTGCTGTGAGACAGCCGTGCTAACCACTGTGCCATCCAATTGTTTCACAACAGATTTGAATTCACTCATATCTAGCTCAATGGTGAGTGAGTACATGGCCACTGTCAATTGTAAACATCTATCGGCGTCCCTTTAGGGAGGGGAATCTGCTATTGTTACCTGGTCTACATGTGACCTTCAGCAATGTGGTTGACTCTCTGGGGCATGAGAGATGGGTAACAAATGTTGGCACAGCAACACACATGTCCAGTGAGTGAATAAATCGAAGGATATATGGCACGGAAACAGTCTACATTGCAGTTTGGCCTCTACTTGGGCCTCCTCTGAACCTACCAATGATCCTGTACTCTTCTCAACGAGAGACGCAAAAGGAGAATTCAATCTCTGACTCTTCCCCCCAACGACACCACCCCATCAGACACTCCTGGGACGAGGACGGAATCCGGGCTATGGACAGGGTGCAGCTTGTTCTACTCTTTTAAAACAGAAAAGTGAAAGTTCCTCAACTCAAACTAAATTAAGTTCCAGTGACTCTCTGGAAGAAAAGTCAAACAAAAAATGGCTTCTTGACTCTGTCCCCACCAACCACTCTTGGGGTAGGGACATAAGGCGTTGAAATGTGGAATAAACATTCCTTGTCTCAGCCGAATGCAGGGGAAACTCAAAATCAAACCCTCTCAACTCTGTCCCCAGGGGCAGGAACAACAATGGTCTATGGGTCAGAGGGAAAAGCATGATCTTCTGTTTCCTCATCTGCTTAACTAGCTTCCCCTTCAGTGCATCTGCACTATTTGCTTTGAATCCCCACTGAGGGAGTGAGTTTCTCATTCTTAGCCTGTGTATTTATCAGATAGTGTTTGACATCAAAACCCAGACAGGTAGACCACTCATCAAGAGGTAGGTGTTGATGATGCAGTTTTTACAGCAGAAGAGTTAGAGATAGAGAAACTGATTTTTTTTTTGGGGGCGGGGTGGTTATGGGGAGTGAGGAGAGAATTCCAGAGCTTGGACCACAGGAAACTGAAAGCATGTGGTTAAAATTGCTGTGGATGCTGGGAATCTTATCTGTGTCTAAGTATATGTAGACTCATAGAATCATACAACATGGAAATGGACCCTTTGGTACAACCAGTCTATGCTGAACATAATCTCAAACTAGGCGGTAACTGGAGCTCTCCAAATGGAGATACATAGATAATTAGCAGCTAAGAGTAATCAAGACACTTGGAATGAAGATGGGTGTGAGTTTCTTGGTCGATGGTGAGGGTCTTGAGACTGAGAAACAACTACTGTACAGACAAACCAGAAAACAACAAAGACTTTTTTTCATTAGCAGCACACTTCCTGGCACACTTTCTTCATTGTACTTCCTCATAAAGCTCCATCTACTGGCGTCGTTCTGTAACGTAGCTTCAAGTGAACACAAGATACAAATTTCGTTCTGCAAACAATACAACTCTACATCCTTTCCCCTTTTAGTAAATGTAGCATGTTTCGACAATCCATCTCTTACATCTAAACAGTAAACAGTGGGGCAGCACGGTGGCTCAGTGGTTAGCACTGCTGCCTCACAGTACCAGGGTACTGGATTCAATTCCCACCTTAGGCGACTGTGTGGAGTTAGCACATTCTCCATGTGTCTACATGGGTTTCCTCCCACAGGTTAGGTAGATTGGCCATGCTAAATTGTCCATAGTGTTCATGGATGTGTAGGCTTGGTGCATTAGTGTGGGGTAAATCTAGAATAGAAGGGGAATGGGTCTAGGTGGGTTACTCTTCGGAGGATTGGTGTGGACCTGTTGGGCTGAAAGGCCTATTTCCACACTTTATGGATTCTATGATTCTAAATGTAAGCATGGAATGACCATTCCATTGAACTCACTGCACATTTGAATGTCTCCATTAATTGACCAATACACTCAATTATATTCAAGAAGACAAGAAATTTGTCCATCAACTGAAGATGGTTCACATTGTTCACTTATTTACGGAGGATGTTTCCCCTCATGATTCATATCATTTCACAAAAGTCCCATGTTTTTCATCTGAGGTGCTCTGTTCTTGAACACGATTACAAATCATTATTTCAAAATAAAACAACACTACAGTTCAGAGGGTCAAGTGAGAATCAAGCATGATCTAATTGCAGAGCAGTGTAGCACTCAATGGGCTGAATGGCCTCCTGCTCTTTCTACCTAATTTCCATCACTTCAGGCGGGATGCCTAAAGAAAGACTGAATCACTTGGAGCAAGTATTGACCACAATATTTCTTCACCTGTTACAACACACTCCTCATCCGGCTGAAGAACTCAATGTTGAACAAGTTAATTTGCAGACATATCAGAAAAAAGATTAAATAAAAAAAAAAACAATAAAATCGAAGTGCAGAATCAATACTAAATTACAAAATTTCATTGCTCAATGTAAAAAGTCAATATCAGATGTAAGAGTTCCTGTCACAATTACAATGGGATCCTAAACCACACAAAAACACAATATTAAGTAGTACTAACTTAGAGTATGAAAGGATCTTTCACTGCTGATATAATTGGAGCACAGGGAACAGTTTGTTGACAATAAATACCTTACTTTAGCATGTGATGTTACACTGGGAATACTCAGATGAGGATTAAATCCATGGAGTCCAGTAAAATCCAGAACCTACAATTTAATAGTGCATCAATTTTTGTCACAGATTTATATCTCAGTTACATTTTCATCGACAAAATTTCATATTTCGCCAACAATTAATAATTATATTGTGTCTCGCAATCCGGGAGGTAGTGATCTAGTAGGTTCATAATCTGGAAAGCCAACTTTTTCTTTTCATGTTTTGATGGGACGTGAGTATTGCTGGCTAAGACAGCATTTATTGACCCTTCCTTATCATCTTTGTAGCACACCGGTCAAATTACAGCTGCTGAGATTTAAATACCATCAAGTTATAAAAATTTAACATTTGAATCGATCATCGATTGTGGGAAGAGAAATTCCCACCTGGTTCATTAATGTTCTCCAGGGAAGGGGAAGTCATCTACTCATCTATCCTTTCCCAGTTTTGGCTTCAGACTCACAGCAACGTGGTTGACTCTTAATCACCTGCTGAAATGGGCCAAGCAAGCCACTCAGTTGTTAGGGTTGGCATTGTCAGTGACACCCAGATCCCATCATAAAAAAATTCCAAGGCCTTTCTCAGGCACACGATCTACATAAAGAAATACTAAGACAGGTAACCAAAGTTTTGCTTCTGGAGGTTATAAATTACTGCTCCATCAGAAACTTGGCTTTAAGTGGGGCAAAGATTACCACTTAATATCCTTAGGTATAGAGTTTTCAAGCAGAACAGAGAAGGGAATAAAAAAAGTGGGCACAGCATTTTTCTTTATTCATTCATGGGATGCAGGAATCACAGGTTCAGCCAGGATTGATTGGTTAAGGAATCAATTCCAGCTGTGAGCAAGAATGATATACTAAATGAAGATCAAATGAGGCTGTAAGGGTTTCAGAAATGGGTTTTCTGGGTGCTCTGGTTTCCTCCCGCAGTCCATAGTTGTGCAGGTTAGGTGGATTGGCCATGGGAAATTGCCTTGTGTGTCCAGGGATGTGCAGGACAGGTGGGTTGGCCATGGGAAATGCAGGGTTACAGAGATTATGTAGGAATTTACAGGACTAAGGCAGGGGATTGGGTTGGGGTGGGATGCTCTTCGGAGGGTCAGTGTTGTCTGGATGGGCCAAATGGCCTGCTTGTACACTGTAGGGATTCAATGGTTCTATGAAACAAACAGGGGTCAGCCACACAGTGGTTGGATATGTTGTAGAGACTTCTAACTCCTTCCAATTATTTAGAAGAACAACTATGTAGGGACATTTCAGAGTGTGACAACAATACAGCAATAATAATTGGGACTTCAACTACCCAAATATCAACTGGGATACAAACAATGTTAAAGGCACAGAAGGTCCAATGTCTGTGAACGACTCTCAAGAGAACTATTTTAGCTAGCCCACAATACAACAAAAAGAGGGCGCAATTCTCGATTTAGTGTGAGGAAATAAAGCTGGGGCAAGTAGGTGAAGCAGCAACGGTGGACATTTTGGAAACAGTGATCATAATACCGTTAGATTTAGCATCATTACTGGGAAAGGGTAAAGATAGAAAGTTCTAAATTGGGGCAAGACAATCTTCACAAAGCTGAGAGATGATCTGGAGATGGACTAGAAGACAGCTACTTGAAGGAAAATCAGAGGCAACCCAGAGAGAGGCATTCAAAAGCAAAACTTAAGGGGAACGCAGCCCCATAAAAAGGAAGGGCTGTACTGGCAAACATCCAACCTCCTCAGTATCCTGAAGCATATAGGCTAACAAAAAGAGGAAAAATAAAGCTTATGCCAATCTGAAAAAAACTGAATTCTGCAGAAATCCCAGGGGAATACAGAAAGCACAGGGTGAGTAAAAAAGGAGATTGGATAAAGAGGATTCGAGAAACTATTGACAGATGAAGTTAAGGGAAATCCAATTGTGTTTATCCAGTGCAATGAGAACGTAGTGCATTCTGTACCACGCACCTTGGCTTAATAGTTAGCACTGCTGCCTCACATCACCACGGACCTGGGTCTGATTCCACCCTCTGCATGGAGTTTGCACATTCTCCCTGTGTGTGTGTGTGTGTGTGTGTGGGTTTCCTCTCACAGTCCAAAGATGTGCAGGTTAGGTGGATTGGCCATGCTACATTGCCCCACAGTGTTCAGGGATGTGCAGGCTAGGTGGGTTAGCCAGGGGAAATACAGGGTCTTAAGGATAAAGTAGCAGGGTGGGTCGGTGGGATGCTCTTTAGAGGGTTGGTGTGGATTTGATGGGCTGAGTGGCCTGCTCCCACACTATAGAGATTCTAAGAGCAAGGGGAACACTAAGGAAAGGATTGGGCCGATCAGGAATGTTCATGGCAAGATAGTGAGTATTTTGACTCTGTCAGTACTGCCGCCCTCCTTTGTAAAGACAGTCTTGTTAAACAGGAGGAGTTTGAAGTATTAGATATAAGAAGCAGATTGAGAACAGCGATATATTTCCAAGTCAGGATGGTGTGTGGCTTGCTGGTGCTTCCTTGTCCTTCTAGATGGTCGAGTTACAACTTATAAATGAAACAAATCTTTCCTCAAAGCATTTGAGTTCTCACCCTAATGCCCTCCCCAGCTCAGTGTCAATCCTCTGTCTGATTCATGCAGCTGTTAAGCACCTGGATTCATCCCCACCCCGAGTTCCGTTGTCCAAATTAAAAGTCACAATTGGTTTTTGATGCCCACTGTGACGTTTCTCACAGGCACATCTCACAACCCTTCCAGAAGATTAATCTTTAATTCCAGCTATCCTGCGGATCGGGGGTGTTTACCCAGAAACGCTAAGGCAGAAAGCTTTCGGATAAACTAGTTGAAGGATGAGCATTTTAATATCACCCTCCAATGCTCAAACTGAAAGCACATCGAGCAAACCAAGCACGTTTCACGAAGAGATTTTATACGGCTACAGCTTAATACTCTAGACAGTGGCAAAAGATAGGCATAAGACATTTGCGAGGGGGTTTAATTGAATTTCACTCTCGTGTAAAGTTTACTGCAGTGAGATGAAGCATGTAGTAACGAGGTTTCCCACACAATAGTGCACTCTAGATGGGATCACACCTAGACTATTACAGGTGGTTTCGGCCACCTTACACAAGGAAGATGATATTGCACTGCAGGAAGTATAAAGAAGGTTTTTTTAATTAACTCACAGGACGAAGGTGTTGCTGGTTAGGCCAGCATTTATTGCCCATCCCTAATTTCATCCCAGAGAGTAGTTAGGAGTCAACCACATTACTGTGGGTCTGGAGTCACACATAGCCCAGACCAGGTGCGGCTAGCTGCTTTATTTGCCAAAAAGAACATTAATGAATCAGATTGGTTTTCCAACAACTGCTACATGGTCATCATGAGATTTGTAATTCCAGATGAGGAGATTTCAAATTCTACCATCTGCCATGTTCATTCAGCATCTGCATGTTAAGACCCTGCTGGAGTAGACCATTCATCTATAGTGGGATTCAAACCCACATCCCAGAACATTACCAAAATCTCTGATTTTAGATTTAGACATTTTAGATTTTATTGTCACATGTACTCAAGCACACAAGTACAGTGAAGTGTGTATAATGTTGCCACACGTGGCACTACCTTAGGTACCACAGAACCCAGGCACAAAAAAGCACAGGTACAAAGTAGTAAGGGAAATGCGAGTTAAAATGTTCAGCATTCCTTCATTAAATAATAGAAAAATAAAGAGATAGGTCTTTCATAGTTTAAATTGGGGGGAAAAAAAGGAATAAGTTAAAAGTTCTGGATTAATAGTCAAGCATTAACACTAGGCCATTACCTCTCCCTTCAGGTGAGAGATTATGGATGAGAGTCCACAAATCAATCCGTTTCACAGCCACTACTCAAGCTCCTAGGGGGCGAGCAAAAAACATACACCAGAAATGGTGGTTCTTCACTCACTACTAAAAGAAGCACCAGTGTCTGCGCATGCAAATCATGAAAGATAGAACATAGGTGTAGGCCATTTGGCTTTTTGACCCTGCTCTGACATTCAACACAATCACAGCTAATCATCCAACACAATGCCCTGTTCCTGCTTTCACCCTTTGATCCTTTTAGCACAGAACTATATCTAATTCCTTCTTGAGAACATTCAATGTTTTGTCCTTTCTGTGGCTGAGAATTTCACGGGCTCCCTACTCTCTGGGCAATGACACCTCATCTCACCTCACCTCGAAGTGGCCTACCCTGTATCCTCAGCCTGTAACCCCCATCCCCTCACCTCCGCGCCCTAACCCCCACACCTGCTTCTGGCCAACCTTAAATGAACATTGAGGATCCTCCCCTCTCTCTCTGTGGTTGCTTCTTCCTGAGGCAGCCGAGCCTGAAGCTCACCCACGTTACCGTCAAAGAGGTCCCCAGCCCTGATAATGGCCCTTCAGCCCATTGAGTCAGCGCCAGTCAAAAACAACCACCTCACTATCTTACATTGTGATCATGTGCTTGCTAATACATACAGTAAAATAATTTAATGACACATTTATAGAGTCATAGAGGTCTCTTTTATATCTTTCCCCTCTCACCCTAAACCTATGCCCTCTAGTTCTGGACTCCCCAACCCCAGGGAAAAGACTTTGCCTACTTACCCTATCCATGCCCCTCATGATTTTGTAAACCTCTATAAGGTCACCCCTCAGCCTCCGACGCTCCAGGGAATAGTTACGTTATTACAGGAAGTGATACAATGTCATATGCGACAGATACTTTGATCTTTAGTATGAATCATTAAACCCTGTGATGATGCTGTCGCTTTAAAAAGGTTTATGCTGTCCTTGGTTTGTTTGAAGAGAGGTTGTAAAAGCAGAGGTGCTGATGGGTCCAGTTTAACAAGGGAAGGGGAGTGGTGGTCTGTTTTTGTTTTTAGCGGTAGCAGTCACTCTGTCTGAGTCGAGGGGAGTTGCAAGGTTCAGTAAAGAACTCCTCAGCCTTTCTCTGAAATCTCTCTCTGGATGTTGTTCCCTCCAGCCTGCAAGAATCTGTGTTTGGATTCGTTTATGGGCTGATACAGTTTTTGAACAGTTAATTAATAACAGTTACTGTATTGGGTTGGTTAAGTTTTCCAATAGTTAAGTTATTCCAAATTCTGCTTTCTTCTGCGTGTGTTTTAACTGCAGTGTTTAAATGAATTGCATTTTGCCTAAAGCCAAGTGGTTTGACCAGCTGCATCACACCTGGAACACCCATTTCACATCTGTCTTTAAAACAACAAAGCGTTAGGGTTTGGTTACGTTCTTGAAATATTTTGAGGGGGTCTGGCCTGGTCCATAACAATCCCTACAGTGTGAAAGCAGGCCATTCAGCCCATCGAGTCCACACTGACTCTCCGAAGAGCATCCCACCCAGACCTAACCTATCCCCGTAGAACTGCATTTCCCCTGACTAACCCACTAGCACGCACACTATGGATGGCTTAGCATGGTCAATTCAACCTGACCTGCACAACTTTGGACTATGGGAGGTAACCGGATATCTGGAGCAAACCCACGTAGATACAGGGAGAACGTGCAAACTCCACACAGACAATCATCCTCGGGTTTGAATCGATCTGAGGGTGGAATGGAAGGGGCAGAAATGGCCTCCATTGAAGTTCTGTATCACCTATTGAGCCTGTCTTCATTATGAATCTAAAGTGAGAGAGAGAGAGAGAGAAGCCTGTCACCAATCAATGATGTGAGGTCAGTGTAGTTATGTTGGATATGCGGCAGCCAATTTTCACAGAGCGCACTCCCCATGATGCCAACGGTATAATGACCAGGAAATCTGTTTTGGGGATATTGTTCAGGAGATAAATACTGAACAAAACATGAGGGTGAACCTGCTGTCAATTCTCCTTGAAATGATGCAATAAGATACATTTTAGTGAAATATAATGCTGGAAGTCTCAAACACAGAGATTGCTGGAGAAACTCAGCAGGAGAGAAACAGAGTTAACATTTTCAATCCAGTGACCCTTCTTCAGAACTGATAATGTCTAGGGGGAAAAAAAATGCATTCAAGCCAATGGTGGGGGAGGGACAGAAGGTGTGAATGGATTTTTGTAAATGGAGATCAGAGAGACAGAGAAAGGGGGAGAAAATGTTAGGCTAACAAGAGATGTCTTTCTGGTTCTTCAAGCAATAATATTCGTTGCAGAATCTTCTGTGTAGCATTGTTCCAGACTTACAGTGGGACCTTTAACACGATGAAAGGTGACAAGAGATGGAGATCTGAAAGGTGTATTTATTTCCACTGAGGCAAGACAGCACCTCATCAGAACTGTCAAAGGATTGTCATTAATAGTGCATGAGTGTGGCTTTATTGCTTTCTGTAGGAGGCAATTGGATTTCGGGAGCACTTCACAGTGCTCATAATATCTTGAGTTAAAGCATGTATTTAATTTATCACAGGCTATTTTGAAGCTGGTTTAAATCTCTGAGGTAGGGCTATTGAGGTAAGCAGTCCCAGTTACTGGCACAGAGTATCACAGCTCTCTGTGCAAGTTTCCAAAAAGCATTTCCTGTGCTCATTAGAATATGGAAGAATAAGAGGTGAACTTATTGTGACATAGAAGATTCTTAGGAGGCTGGACAGGTCGATGTGTTTCCTCTTATTGGGAGAGTTTAGGACCAGAGGGCGTAATTTCTGAATTCACGTATAAGAAAGAGACGAGGGGGAATTTCTTCGCTCAGAGGGGAGTGAATCTGTGGAATTCTTTACCGCAGAGAGCTGTCGAGGCTGGGTCATGAAGTATATTCAAGGCTGAGACAGACAGATTTTCAATCAGTGAGGGAATCAAGGATTATGAGGAAAAGGCAAGGAGGTGGAGCTGGAGATTATCTAATCAGCCATGAGTGATGCAGCAGACTCAATGGGCTGAATGGCCTTGTAATGCTCTGATACCACGTTGTCCTAAGGGGCCCAGGTGACAGCAGATTTCTGGAGCATGGATCTGTTTTGTTAATACGGATAAGATGAGACAGGGGAGCACCCTCCTTTCTGATGCAATGCCATGGCTACATCTCCATCTCCTCAGCAAGGTACAGGGCACCTCATTAACTACGTGTTTGTGAGGCTCTGACATGAGCAACAAGAGATTTCACAGACCCTCGCTATATTCACGGAAGGGAGAGTTAACGTCGTTAGATTTAAAGGCATCACGGGGCAAGGGGAAAATGCTGCAATATGGCATTGAGATACAGAATCAGCCTGGATTGTACTAATGGCAAAGGGCCTAATGACTCACTGCTGCTCCAACTTTTACATGATTAGGTTTTATTCCAAAAAGAATTACCCATTGGTGAACAGCAGATACTAAGTGGCCTTATAGCGTAGTTCCTCAGCATTAGCAGGAATACCGTACCTGACCCAGGATCCATTGACAAAAATCTCCATTGACCACATTCCAGAGGTAGTTGTCTCCGCAATAAACCTCGAGAGTGACCTTTTGGGACAGAGCATGGCAACCCAGAGTAAATAGCCTAAGCTCCGCACATGGATCTGCAATTCAAGACGAGAGTTTGGGGTGGGAGATCACCACCAAGACGCTGTGTATGGTGGACAGCAACTCAAAGAGCAAACTGTGGACCTTGTCTGGAGCAGAGTGAGCTTGGGAAGGGGGAAAACAGCCAAGAGGGTTCAAGGCAAATCCTTAAAGACAGACCCGAGGTAATCCTTACAGAGAGCTCAGGGATACTCCTGACAGAGAGAGCTCAGGGATAACGCTTACAGAGAGAGCTCAGGGATAATCCTGATTGAGAAAGCTCAGGGATAATCCTTACAGAGAGAGCTCAGGGATACTCCTTACAGAGAGACCTCAGGGATAACCCTTATAGAGAGCTCAGGGATAAATCTGACAGAGAGAGCTGTGGGTTAATCCTGATTGAGAAAGCTCAGAGATAATCCTTACACAGGGATCAGGAATAATCCTGACAGATAACTCAGGGATAATCCTTACAGAGAGCTCAAGGATAATCCTGACAGAGAGCTCAGGAATAATCCTTACAGATAGCACAGGGATAATCCTTACAAAGAGCTCAGGAATAATCCTTCCAGAGAGAGCTCAGGAATAATCCTTACAAAGAGCTCAGGGATACTCCTGACAGAGAGCTCAGGAATAATCCTTACAGATAGCTCAGGGATAATCCTTACAAAGAGCTCAGGAATAATCCTTACAAAGAGCTCAGGAATAATCCTTACAAAGAGCTCAGGGATACTCCTGACAGAGAGCTCAGGAATAATCCTTACAGAGAGCTCAGGAATAATCCTTACAGAGAGCTCAGGGATACTCCTGACAGAGAGCTCAGGAATAATCCTTACAGATAGCTCAGGGATAATCCTTAGAGAGAGCTCAGGGATAATCCTGACAGACAGCGCTGAGAGATAATCCTGAGAGAGAGCTCAGGGATAATCCTGACAGAGAGAGCTCAGGGATAATCCTGAGAGAGAGCTCAGGGATAATCCTGACAGAGAAATCCCAAGGGTAATCCTGATTGAGAAAACTCAGGGATAATCCTTACACAGGGATCAGGAATAATCCTGACAGACAGCGCTCAGAGACAATCCTTACAGAGAGCTCAGGGATAATCCTTACAGAGAGTGCTCAGGGATAATCCTGACAGAGAGAGCTCAGGGATAATCCTTACAGAGAAAGCTCTGGGATAATCCTAACAGAGAAAGCTCAGAGATAATCCTGACAGAGAGCTCAGGAATAATCCTGACAGAGAGAGCTCAGGGATAATCTTTACAGAGAGCTCAGGAATAATCCTTACAGAGAGTGCTCATAGTTAATCCTGACAGAGAGCTCAGGGATAATCCTGACAGAGAGAGCTCAGGGATAATCCTGACAGAGATCTGTGGGATAATCCTGACAGAGAAAGCTCGGGGATAATCCTTACACAGGGATCAGGAATAATCCTGACAGAGAACTCAGGGATAATCTTTACAGAGAGCTCAGGAATAATCCTTACAGAGAGCTCAGGGATAATCCTTACAGAGAGCTCAGGGATAATCCTGACAGAGAGAGCTCAGGGATAATCCTTACAGAGAGCTCAGGAATAATCCTGACAGAGAGCTCAGGAATAATCCTGACAGAGAGAGCTCAGGGATAATCCTTACAGAGAGCTCAGAGATAATCCTGACAGAGAGAGCTCAGGAATAATCCTGACAGAGAGAGCTCAGGGATAATCCTGACAGAGAGCTCAGGGATAATCCTGACAGAGAGCTCAGGGATAATCCTTCCAGAGAGAGCTCAGGGATAATCCTTACAGAGAGCGCTCAGGGATAATCCTTACAGGGAGAGCCCAGGGATAACCCTTACGGAGACTCTGGGCTAATCACTTTTCCTCAGGAAACACACCCCACCATCATCAACATGGACCCGACTGGAGCAGAGTACATCTCAGCTCCTGATAAGGCGTTGTCTGGTTGACAGAGCCCAGGGAAAGCAAGGGACAGGTGGGATAGTGGCAAAGTTTGTGCCCAAGTCTGAGACAGCCGAAAACGCAAATTCACAACTGACCAGAAAGATCCTGCTCGGGGCGCCGGGCAGCAGGACACTCGAGAAGAACTTACACTCCAGGGTGAACTCCATGGGCATGTCAGCTGGTGAGGCAATGTATCTGCAGATCCCATCCAGCAGCTAAAGGGAAACCAGCGAGGAGTCTCTATTTCAGAGGGAGGGGGCAGGATGCAAATCCAAGGGTCTATTCTGTAGACTGCAGACCCCGTGAGATTGCATATCTAATTCTTGCCCTCCTTTGCTGAAGGATTACCCAGGGTTGTAACCCGTGGAAACACAGCGTGAGGACAATGAGCAGGATGGAGCTCAGTTGTGATGCCCTCCACAGATGAATGTCCAGTTACATGCTCGGAACACTGGTGATCCGGGATTGCGTTTTATCAAGGCAAGATTCAGGAGCTTTGAGAAAAGGGGATGGGGAAGAGGGAGAACATTTTATTAAAAATGTGAATGGGACCACGTGCTTCAATCTCAGCTGTATTGTTACTGGGATAGATTGGGCTGGTTCCCAGTGTCTCTAGGGTTTCTACAGCTGCACACAGAGCTCTGGTCTAATCTCAAATGATTTAGTTATTCCACATTTTCGTTGGAGGTAGAACCAGAAGAAGGTGACCCAGAATAAAACAACAATGACTCTGCAGAAGCAGTGAGCTGGTAAAGGTTTCCACCTAGTGTTGAACAATGATGCTGCTGTATCCGAACTGTTCTTTGTTAATAAATCATACAACACCAGGTTACAGTCCAACAGGCTTATTCGCAAGCATTAGCTTTCGGAGCATCGGACTACGAGCTGGCTTTGTGTTTTTTTAACTTTGCCCACCCCAGTCCAACATGGCTCCCCCATATCTTTGGGTACAGCGGCCTAGAATATAGAAGGAGCCACACCACAGAGACTGCAGATCAGAAGGGACTGGAATCTGGATCCATTGGGACTCTGAGTGAGGTGTCCTCTCTTACCATTCCCTGCGTCTATCCTTTCTTTATCCATTATTGGTACATGAGCATTGCTGGCTGGGCCCAGCATTTACTGCTCATCCCTAGTTGCCCCTTGAAAGGGTGGGGATAAGCTGCCTTCTTGAACCACTGCAGTTCATATGCCCCATTTAGGGACACCCATAATGTAATTGAGGAGGGAATTCCAAGATGTTGACCTACTAAAGGATTGGCCATGTATTTCCAAGCCAGGATGGGGAGTGGCTTGGAGGGAAACTTGCAGGGGGTGGTCTTCCCATGTATCTGCTGCCCTTGTCCTTCTAGATGGTAGAGGTCATGGATTTGTTGTACAGTTATCCAAAACACCATTTTTACATGAGATACCACATTAATCACGGCATAAATAAAACGTCTTGATACTGCAGTGATTGTACCGAATCTGGCCAGGTAGGCTTCAGAGAGATCCCTGATTGGACCAGATTAACATTCCCAATCAGGGAGCCCTGGCTGACAGATATAAACAGGAATGTCAGAGGTTCTGTTCGATCTGAGAGCTGGCTCTGACGGAGCTGGATCAATGTCAAGGACTCTCCGTGCCTAAGTGAAGGGTCACTTGGGGTGACGGGATACCAGCCTCTGTGGAGTTATTTCTGTGGCGATGAGAGTAAAGCACATTCCTGAAGAAACTCACTCACAACAGTCGCCTTTGAGTTGGGATAAGAATTTCTGGCATCATGCTGTTATTTTGGGAAGCTTGATTTGTCCAATCCTGTCTTCAAAGACTGGACCCAGTATGTGGGAAGAATGTAACATCTTTTCCAGGCAAATGACATTGAGGCAGATAAAAATCAGCCAGTAATTCTTCTGACAGCTTGCGGACCTGCAGCTTTTTCAGTTATTAGGAGTCTAATGTTTCCTGAGGCACCAGATACTAAAAGCTTTCTAGAGTTGATGGGTTTATTTACGGAATATTATAACCCAAAGCCTCCTCTAATTCTGAAATGCTATTGGTTTTACTTGGACATTTGTAAACTAGGGGAATCCGTACCAGGATTTTTGACTCGGTTAAGGCAGGTAGAGGCATGAGAGTTTGGTTTAACTCTTAATGAGGTGATGAGTGACCATTTGAAATGTGGGATTAATGATGAAACCCTGCAAAAGTGTCGACTAACTGAAGCCCACCTGGACTTCAAACAGGCACCAGAACTGGGTTTATCATTGGAAAGTGCAGCAAATGGAGTATATGAGTTACAGGATATTCCAATGGAAGTGGTTATCCTCACCAGTCTGACTGAGCTTGGGGAACACCATAGAGTCATAGAGATGTACAGCACAGAAACAGACACTTCGGTCCAACCCGTCCATGCCAACCAGATATCCCCACCCGATCTAGTCCCACCTGCCAGCACCCGGCCCATATCCCTCCAAACTCTTCCTATTCATATACCCATCCAAATGCCTTTTAAAAGTAACAATTGTACTAGCCTCTGGCAGCTCATTCCATACACATACCACCCTCTGTGTGAAAAAGTTGTCCCTTAGGTGTCTTTTATATCTTTCCCCTCTCACCCTAAAGCTATGCCCTCTAGTTCTGGACTCCCCAATCCCAGGGAAAAGACTTCCTCTGGCAGCTCATTCCATACACGTACCACCCTCTGCCCCTTAGTCCATTTTAATTCTTTCCCTTCTCACCCTAAACCGGTGCTCTCTAACTCTGGACTGCCCCACTCCAGAGAAAGTATCTTGTCTATTTACCCTATCCATGTCCCTCATAATTTTGTAACCCTCTATAAGGTCACCCCTCAGCCTCCGACGTTCCAGGGAAAACAGCCCCAGCCTGTTCAGCCTCTCCCTGTAGCTCAAATCCTCCAACCCTGGCAACATCCTTGTAAATCTTTTCTGAACCCTTTCAAGTTTTACAACATCTTTCCGATAGGAAGGAGACCAGAATTGCACGCAATATTCCAACAGTGGCCTAACCAATGTCCTGTACATCCGCAACATGACCTCCCAACTCCTGTACTCAATACTCTGACCAATGAAGGAAAGCATACCAAACACCTTCTTCACTATCCTATCTACCTGCAACTCCACTTTCAAGGAGCTATGAACCTGCACTCCAAGGTCTCTTTGTTCAGCAACACTCCCTGGGACCTTACCATTAAGTGTATAAGTCCTGCTAAGATTTGTTTTCCCAAAATGCAGCACCTTGCATTTATCTGAATTAAACTCCATTTATCACTTCTCAGCCCATTGGTCCATCTGGTCCAGATCCTGTTGTAATCTGAGGTAACCTTCTTCACTGTCCACTACACCTGCAATTTTGATGTCATCTGCAAACCTACTAACGTACCTCTTATGCTCGCATCCAAATCATTTATTTAAATGACGAAACATAGAGGGCCCAGGACCGATCCTGGTGGCACTCCACTGGTCACAGGCCTCCAGTCTGAAAAACAACCCACCACCACCACCCTCTGTCTTCGACCTTTGAGCCAGTTCTGTATCCAAATGGCTAGTTCTCCCTGTATTGTGTGAGATCTAACCTTGCTAATCAGTCTCCCACGGGGAACCTTGTCGAACTCCTTACTGAAGTCCATATAGATCACGTCTACTGCTCTGCCCTCATCAATCCTCTTTGTTACTTCTTCAAAAAAACCACTGGAGTGAAGACAATTGCGTAGCCTCACTTCGGACATATCCTGAACTGTGGGACTCTAGGTCAGCCCACAGCAAGATCCCAAAACAAAGCCAAGCCTCGGCCAAACGGTTAACATTTTCTTCAGGGTCAGGCCGGCAAGCCATTGTAGTTACTGCCGGTATGCGGAATCAAACTGGCAAAGGGGTCCCAGTGGACCCAAACGGAGCGCGAGATCTCACAGATTGATATCCAGGAGAGGTCATACTCTGCAAAGTCCATCTGCATCTGCTTTGTAACAGCTAAATTGCTGAGCAACATCTAAATCAGAACCTATCTGTTTAAATGTTCACCCAGTTCCCGTGGAAGTTGATGCCAGTGTAGCTATTTCAGCAAGTAATTTACCTCCTAACTCCTGAAAGCCTATCAAAGCCCACATCAGGAGTGTGATGGAATATTCCCCATGAATGCAGATTTCTCCAGCTTCCTCATTTCCCCTCCACCAACCTTATCTTAGTCCCAACCCCCAGATTCAGCACCGCCCTCAGCCTCATTCCTGAAGAAGGGCTTATGCCCGAAACGTCGATTCACCTGCTCCTCGGATGCTGCCTTGCCTGCTGTGTTTTTCCAGCACATTTTTCAACTCTGGTCTCCAGCATCTGCAGTCCTCACTTTCTCCTAATAGTCCCCTACTTACCTGGATGAGTGCAGCCCCAACTACAATTTAGAGGCATGGAACTACCCAGGACAAAGAAGCCCCACTGATTGGAAACTCAAACATCCACTCCCTCCACCACCGACGCTCAGTAGCAGCAGTGTGTACCATCTACAAGATGCGCTGCAGAAACTCACCAAAGATCCTCAGACAGCACCTTCCAAACCCACAAACATCCCCATTCAGATGGACAAGGGCAGCAGATACACGGGAACACCACTTCCTGCAAGTTCCCATCCGAGCCACTCACCATCCTGACTTGGAATTATATCGCCGTTCCTTCACTGTCGCTGGGTCAGAATCCTGGAATTTTCTACCAAATAGAGGTTCAAGAAGGAAACTCACTACCACCTTCTCAAGGGGGAAACTAGGGATAGGAAATAAATGCTGACCAGCCAGCATTGCCCACATACCATCAATGAATTTTAAAAGATTAAATTTGCTGTATACATACAAATTGTTGTAACAATTGTGTGATAGGAAAATAGTGTGACAAATGATGCTATTCCTTTAAAACACTCATTTAGAAAGTGCCCATTACAGACAGTAGGTGGCAGCAGAAGACCATGTTTTATTAAAAACTTACATTAACAATGAGTAGCAGAATGCAAGAGAAAGCTTATATAGAGTCATACAGCATGGAAACAATCCCTTCCATCCAACCAGTCCATGCCGAACATGTTCCCAAACTGCATTAGTCCCACCTACCTGCTTTTCCCCCTAATCCTTCCAAACCTTTACCATTCATGTACATATCTAAGTCTCTTTTAAACATCGTAATTGTACCCACTTCCTCTGGACGTTCACTCCACACACGAACCACTCTCTGTATATAAAAATGTTGACCCTCGTGTCCTTTTTAAATCTTTCCCCTCTCACCTTAAAAATATGTCCCCTAGTTTTAAACTTCCCTGCCCTATGGAAGAAGACTCTTTGTCATTCACCTTATCTCCACCCTACATGATTTTATAAACCTCAATAAGGTCACCCCTCAAACCCCTACGCCCCAGAGCGAAAAGTCCCAGCCCTTTCAGTCTCTTTTTATAACTCAAACCCTTCATTCCCTGGCAACATCCTGGTCAATCTTTTCTGAACCCTCTCGGTTTAGTAATGACCTTCCTACAGCTGAGTGACCAGAACCGGGCACAGAAGAGACCTCACCAATGTCCTGGACAACATCAACATGACATCTCAACTCCTATACTTAATGATCTGAGCAATGAAGGCAAGTGTGCTAAATGGCTTCTTAATCACCCTGTCGACCTGTGACACAAAATTCAAAGCATTATGTACCTGAGTCCCTCGGTCTCTCTGTTCTACAACATTACCCAAGGCCCTACCATTAACTGTATAAGACCTGCACTTGTTTGTATTACCAAATGCAATACCTCGCATTTATCCAAATTAAACTCCTTCTGTCACTTCTTAGCCCATTGACCCAATTGACCAAAATCTCTGATTTTAGATAGCCTTTTTCACTGTCCATTACACCACCAGGTTTGGTGGGTGTCATCCACCGACTTCCTATATTCTCATCCAAATCATTTATATAAATGACAAACAAAGTGGGCCCAGCACCATGCCATGTGGAACATTGCTGGTCACAGAAAAAAAAACCCTCTATTATTTAAAATAAAGGTTTAAACAGAAAAAAAGCCAAGGTCCCTCGACACTGCCCCCATCAGATATTCCCAGGACAGGGACAGTATCAGTTAAAACACAGAACAAAGCCACAACCTGCTCTTCCCACACAGAAAGTAAAGCTGCCTTGATTTTGTTAAATGAAGCTAAAGACCCTATTACGTTGGGGAAAAACAAATAAAATACATCAATGAGCAAGAAAATGATTCATCCTTGACTCCGTCCCCACCAATCACTTTTGGGAAGTGAGCACAATGGGCCAAACTAAAAATAAACTCAAAGAAAACAAATAAATAAATGAACTGCTTCTGCTCCATCCCCGTCAGATGCTCCTGGGTACAGGGACAATAATGATTTAAAATCCAGAAGTTCGCCTGCTCATTTCAACTAAAATTAAAATTCCCCTCACACCAGTCCCGGTTAAGCACATCTGGGATAGGGATAGTATTAGATTAGATTAGATTACTTACAGTGTGGAAACAGGCCCTTCAGCCCAACAAGTCCACACCGACCCTCCAAAGAGTAACCCACCCAGACCCATTCCCCTACATTTACCCCTTCACCTAACGCTACGGGCAATTTAGCATGGCCAATTCACCCAAACCTGAACATCTTTGGACTGTGGGAGGAAACCGGAGCACCCAGAGGAAACCCACGCAAACACGGGGAGAATGTACAAACTCCACACAGAGCTGCCTGAGGCGGGAATTGAACACGGGTCTCTGGCGCTGTGAGGCAGCAGTGCTGGGTCTGAAATAAGAAATACTCTTGGGAAAACAACCCCTCATCACCATCCTCTCTGGTTTCAAATAAACCTGCTGGACTACAACCTAATTTCATGTGATTTTTGTCTCCAACCATCAAGCCAGGTTGTAGCTAATTGACAAGCTCACCCTGAATCCCATGTTAATAATCTTTCCAAATTAGTCTACCATGTTGGAACCTTGTCAAAGGCTTTACTAAAGTCCAAGTTAACAATTTCTACCACTCTGCTTTCATCAACCACTTTGGCCATTTCATTAAAAATCATTAAGACATGATTTCTCACACACAAAGCCATGCTGACTAACCCTAATCAGTCCTTGCCTCTTCAAATGCATGTTAATCCTGTCTCTCAGAGTCTCATCCACCAAGTTACCCACCACTGATGTCAGACTCACTGCTCTGTAGTTCCTAGACTTCTCCTTCCAGTCTTTCTTAAACAATGGAAAAACATTACCTACCCTCCAGTCATCACCTGTGTTGACAGATGATACAAATATTTCTGCTAGGGGCCCTGCAATTTCCTCCGTAATTTCCCATAACATTCTGGGATACACTAGATCAGATCCTGGAGATTTATCCACCTTTACATTTCTACACCTCCAGCACTTCCTCTTTTCTGTTTTCAAAAACATCAATATTTATCTCCCTGAAGTCTCTAGTCTCCACTTCTTTCTCAACAGCAAATATCGATGCAAAATATTCATTTAATGTCTCTCCCATCTCCTGAGGCCCAACACAGAGAAAACCTCATTGATCTTTAAGGGGTCCAACTCTCCCTCTTGTTCCTAATGTATTTGTAGAATTCTTTCTGGATTATCTTTAACCTTATCTGCCAAGTCTATCTCAATTCCCCCATTTGCCCTCCAGGTTTCCTTCCTAAGATTGACCCTACACTCTTTGCACCCTTCAAGAGATTCCGTTGATCTTAGCTGTCTATATCGAATACTGATTCTGTCATATTCTTGGCCAGAACTTCAATATTTTCAGTCATCAATTGTTCCCTAATCTTAACAAGCCTGCCTTTCACCCTAACAGGAACATAATGATTAGATTACTTACAGTGTGGAAACAGGCCCTTTGGCCCAACAAATCCACACCAACCCTCCGAAGAGCAACCCACCCCTCTACATTTACCCCTTCACCTAACACTACGGGCAATTTAGCACGGCCAATTCACCTGACCTGCACATCTTTTTTGGACTGTGGGAGGAAATCGGAGCACGTGGAGGGGACCCACGCAGACACAGGGAGAATGTGCAAACTCCACACAGACAGTTGCCTGAGGTGGGAATTGAATCCAGGTGTCTGATGCTGTGAGGCAGCAGTGCTAACCATTGTGCCACCGTGCCGCCCACTATGAATCCTCATTCTCTCACGTTTGAAAGCCTCCCATTTCTTAGTCATCACTTTACCTGCAAACAATCTACTTCAATCAACTTTTGAAAGTTCTTGTTTCATACCTTTGAAATTTGCCTTACTCCAATTAAGAACTTTAACGTTTATGAACGGCTTATCTTTTCCATTGCTATTTTAAAACAAATAGAATTATGATCCAGTCCTAAAGCCTTCCCCTGCTAACACTTCAGTCACTTGCCCTGCCTTATTTCCCGAGAGAAGGTCATGTTTTACTCCTTCTCTAGTAGGAACATTGATATATTGATAAAGAAAATATAGTTGAACACATTTAACAGATTTTTCACCATCCAAGCCTTTACCAGTATAATATCTCCAGTCAATGTTTGAAAAATTAAAATCACCTACTATTACACCATATTATTCTTATATATGGGGAGCTCAGATATATATGTACTTCCTTATCGATTTCCCTCTGTCTATTGGGGGATCTATAGTACAATCGCATCAAGGTGAACACCCCTTTCTTATTTCTAATTCCAACCTATATATTTTCACTAAATGATCCCTCAGAAATATCTTCTCTTATTACAGCAGTAATGTTTTCCTTAATCAAAATTACCACTCCCCATCTGCTTTGTTGATCCATCCTATAACATATAAAACCTGGAATATTGAGAGCCAGTCCTGTCCTTCCTTCAGCTGTGTTTCTGTAATGTCTATGACGTTCCAGTCCTGTTCTCAAGCGTGCCCTGACTTCATCAGCCTTACCTGGAAGACCTCTTGCATTAAAATAAACACAGCTTAATTCTTCAGTTACCTTGTTCCCTGATTTCCTCCTGTCTGTCTTTTCTAACTGTTCTTTCCTGATTCAGAACCATATTTATTTTTGCTTTTATTTTCACTGTTACTTAAGTAGCCCCCACACGCCCTGCACTGCCCCCACTCCCGAAAAAGCTTGTATGTGAGGTACACTCAGAATAAGGTGGGACAGTCAGAGTGCGGTGGGGCAGTGTGAATGCAGTGGGACTGTTGGAATGGAGTGGGGCAGTCAGAATGCGGTGGTACACTCAGAATAAGGGGGGGACAGTCAGAATACAGTGGAACAGTCATAAGGGGGAAACAGTCAGAATGTGGTGGGACATTCAGAATGCAACCGGACAGTCACAATGGGGGGGGAACAGTTAGAATGGGGCAACAGTCAGGATGGGGTGGGACAGTCAGGATGGAGTGGGACAATCAGGATGGAGTGGGTCAGTCAGGGTGGAGTGGGACAGTCACAATGCAGTGGGACAGGCGGAATGGAATGGGAAATATTGACAGGGAAAGTCACACACACTGACCAGATACTTAACTACAGGAGCAATCATCCCAACACCCACAAACAGAGCTACATCAGGAAATTATTTAAATGAGCCACAACACACTGCCATACCAGGAACTACGAGAAGCCAAGGAAAAATGTATTGAGGAACAACGGGTACCTGATAAGTGCAGTCTGCCAATTCCTACACAACAGACTGAAACAAAAAGACACAACCACCCAGAGACTCGAGCCACCCTGCCATACTTTAGAGACATCTCGGAGATGACAACCAGACTACTCCTGCCCCTCTGCATCATGGTAGCCCACAAACCTACCATCACCCTGAAACAGCTCCTGATGAATTTACAGGACCCCATACCAACAATAAGTAAAATGAGTGTCATATACAAAATACTCCGCAAGGACTGAAACAAACATTACATTGGATGGACTGTCTGGATACATGAGCACCAACTAGCCACCAAAGGACGTAACCAACTATCAACAGTATCCATACACACAGACGAAGAGGGACAACTGTTTGACTGGGACAATACATCCATCCTGGGTCAGGCTAAACAAAGACACACACGGGAATTCCTAAAGGCCTGGCATTCAAACCGGAAGTACTTCAATAAACACATTGATTTGGACCCCATTTACCAACCCCCCAGAAAAAGAACCAGAAGTGATATCACCCACCACAACAAACCCAGACAGATAAATAGAAAGAGGGACAAAACACCATCAATTCACCAGAGGCTCACTGATGATGTCACCTATCCTGGTGATGAAATGTCTGAGAACAAACCTACCAGCTCAGCGAGCAAACTTACAACCTGAGCTACAAATCTTATCCAAAATCTCAAACAAACCACTCAGATACAGGACTGTAAGTACCAACAAACAGAGACACAGAAATATGAGGTGGGACAGACCACCAACGCTACACCGGAGGAGCACTGATGATGTCAACTATTGAGGTGATGAAACATCTGAGGAAAAACACAACAGCTCAGCGAACGAATCTATGACCTCATGGAGCGTAACAGTCAGAATGCAGCGGGACAGTCAGACTGGGGAGGGACGGTCAGACTGGGGAGGGACGGTCAGACTGGGGAGGGACGGTTAGAATGGGGAGGGACGGTCAGAATGGGGAGGGACGGTCAGAATGGGGAGGGACGGTCAGACTGGGGAGGGACGGTCAGACTGGGGAGGGACGGTCAGACTGGGGAGGACGGTCAGAACTGGGGAGGGACGGTCAGACTGGGGAGGGACGGTCAGACTGGGGAGGGACGGTCAGACTGGGGAGGGACGGTCAGACTGGGGAGGGACGGTCAGACTGGGGAGGGACGGTCAGACTGGGGAGGGACGGTCAGACTGGGGAGGGACGGTCAGACTGGGGAGGGACGGTCAGACTGGGGAGGGACGGTCAGACTGGGGAGGGACGGT
>NC_057717.1:103149708-103153246 GCF_004010195.1 Chiloscyllium plagiosum | reverse complement strand
TGGGGAGGGACGGTCAGAATGGAGCGGACGGTCAGACTGGGGAGGGACGGTCAGAATGGGGAGGGACAGACAGACTGGGGAGGGACGGTCAGAATGGGGTGGGATGGTCAGAATGGGAAGGGACAGTCAGAATGGGGAGGGACAGACAGAATGGGGTGGGACGGTCAGAATGGGGTGGGACGGTCAGAATGGGGAGGACGGTCAGAATGAGGTGGGTCAGTCAGATTGTGGCAACAGAACCCTTTTTACTGTATCACCCTAGATATATGTGACAATAAATAAATCATTTTTCATTCATTCAAAAATGGAATGGAACAGTCAGAATGTACTGCAATGGTCAAAATGAAGTAGAAACATCAAAATGGGATTGGGTAACAAAGTTTGGCTTAAGGACTGGTTTGGAAAGGGTAGGGGCGTATTCACAACTGTTGTACATTTCATACATCTCAGAGCAAGGCACAGATGACATTAGCTTCTGCAGGTGCAGCAGGTTTATTTACAGAGCTTTAAAATACCCCTGCAATCACAAAATGTCTGTCTCCACACTTACCCTAGTTATAGCCTCCAATAATTTCTCTGGTGTCTGTTTACTTTGCTCTGAGTCTGCACCCAGGCACAGCCAATCAAGTGCAATGAGCACAGCACAGTAACCAGTCTCATAATCAAACACAGTTCAATTAAACCATTGAACACTGCAATAACATCACCTGGAAACGTGTACAATTCAGGATTTAACCAAATTGGAGACCTTCTTATGGCACTGGGGTTGTGTCCCTACAGCTGATGCCGGAAACCTGGGTTCAATCCCTTCTGTTCCAGAGATAATATCTCTGAGCAGGTAGAATATAGAAAGAAAAAAATTAAAATAAATTGGAGAATGTGAAAACAGTGACTCACCCCCAACAGTAAAGAGGCCCAAAATGTTTAATATAAGATGTGGTAGTGAGCCACACAAGGAGATATCAAAAAGAGTGAGCAAAGATTGATCCAAAGAAGTGAGTTTTAAACAGTGTCTTAAAGGGGGAGGGGAGGTTAGATTAGATTACTTACAGTGTGGAAACAGGCCCTTCGGCCCAACAAGTCCACACCGACCCTCTGAAGAGCAACCCACCCACATCTATTCCCCTACATTTACCCCTTCACCTAACACTACGGGCAATTTAGCATGGGCCAATTGACCTGACCTGCACATTTTTGGACTGTGGGAGGAAACCGGAGCACCCGGAGGAAACCCACGCAAACACGGGGAGAATGTGCAAACTCCACACAGAGAGTTGCCTGAGGCGGCAATTGAATCTGGGTCTCTGGCGCTGTGAGGCAGCAGTGCTTTCTAGAGTTGCCATGGCCAGAAGAGGTCAGACATATTAAAGGGCAGGTTCAGAGCAGATTGGGTTGTAGAGAATAGGTGGGACCGGAGGCAGAAACTGACAATCGGTGTGGGGGAGGGGGTGGGGTGGTGAGGACTGAGCAAGGGAGCAGACGGAATAAAATCAGATCAAGGATGAAATGGTGCACTGGCTTCCCGAGCTGCCTGCATTGTCTTGTATGTATTTTACTGCAGTGTATCCTCATTATAGTCAGCAGTAAAAATATCAACAACTATAAATAACCGGTGTTAATTTTCTTTTTTTTTTGCATTTCGTGTTTACCCATAAACCTGTGTAGTCACCTTCCTTATTAATCGGCGGGTGTTCATTGAGATTTACAAGGTCTGACTGGAAGCTGTATATCAGCATTCCACTACTGCACTTCCCGAGTATTAACCATTGATCTGCACTTCCCAAAATAGCAACATTCCACTGACCAGCAAGGGAGTGGTCTGGACAGCTACCAGGCTTGTATTTAGCCCTCACCGCGAACCTACAACCTCCCTCCCATCAACCTTGAACCTACAACCCTATTTCCCCCAATCTCCCTTCTACCCAAATTCTGTCCCTCCGTCCTCCAGTCTCCCTCCCTCTCCAGCCTCCCAGGCTAAAACCTTGTTCTGACCCTCCCTCAACTCTTCGATCTGCTCCTCTGTTCAGTAGGTTTGCTGTGTTTTTTTAAAAAAATTCATTCACGGGATTTCTGCATCACTTGCTAGGCCAGTACTTATTGCCTGGGGAGCAGTTCAGAGTCAACCACATGGGTCTGGAGTCACAAGTAGGCTGGACCAAGGAAGCATGGCAGTTTGCTTCCCCAGAGGACATTAGTGTACCAGATGGGGTTTTATTCCCAACAATGAACTCCTGCTCACCACTAGCCGCGAGACTTTTCCCCTTGAATTCAAATTCCACCATCTGCCATGGTGGGATTTGAACCCAGGACATTATGTGGCTCTCTTGATTAAAGTCCCAGCGGTAATGGCAGTAGGCCACAATCTCCCCCTGAACAGTAACCAGGGTCAAATAATCAGGAACAAAGTCCATGTCTTGCTGTATATGGTGATGACATGCTACCCAATTTCCACTACTCATTTATTTTGCCTGTTTTATCCTACTGAGCTACAAAATATAAATTTTCTAATATAATATAATATTTATTTTATCTGTCCTGGTGATCTGGCACTGCTGATCACAATAAATAGATAAAGAGGAATAATTTCCAATGACCATTCAGGCTCATACTTGCGAGAGGTTAGAACAATGAGAGGAGATCTAACTTAGGTACATAAGGTGCTAAGGGGATTGACAACATTGAGAGAGAATGGATGTTGCTCCTTGTAGGAAAGGTCATGGTTTAAAGCGAAGGGATGGCAGAAGACTCCTCAGATATTGAAGCAGTGCTTGTTCAAATGCAACAAGACCTCGGCAATCCCCAGGCATGGGCTGACAAGTGACCAATAACTTTTGTGGCTCTCAAATGCCAGGCAATGACCATCTCCAATAAGAGATGATCCAACCACCACTCATTGATATTCAATGGCGTTACCATCACAAAATCCCCTATTACCAACATAGAGTCATAGAGATGTACAGCACTGAAACAGACACTTGAGTCCAACCTGTCCATGCCGACCAGATATCCCAACCCAATCTCGTCCCACCTCCCACCCGGCCCATATCCTTCCAAACCCTTCCTATTCATATACCCATCCAAATGCCTCTTAAATGTTGCAATTGTACCAGCCTCCACCACATCCTCTGGCAGCTCATTCCATACGCGTACCACCCTCTGTGTGAAAAAGTTGCCCCTTAGGTCTCTTTTATATCTTTCCCCTCTCACCCTAAACCTATGCCCTCTAGTTCTGGACTCCCCGGTGCCAGGGAAAAGACTTTGCCTATTTATCCTATCCATGTCCGTCATAATTCTGTAAACCTCCATAAGGTCACCCCTCAGCGTCCGACGTTCCAGGGAAAACAGCCCCAGCCTGTTCAACCTCTCCCTGTAGCTCAAATCCTCCAACCCTGGCAACATCCTTGTAAATCTTTTCTGAACTCTTTCAAGTTTCACAACACCTTTCTGATAGGAAGGAGACCAGAATTGCATGCAATATTCCAACAGTGGCCTAACCAATGTCCTGTACAGTCGCAACATGACCTCCCAACTCCTGTAC
>NC_057717.1:103131681-103148860 GCF_004010195.1 Chiloscyllium plagiosum | reverse complement strand
GTCTTCTACCTTTGAGCCAGTTCTGTATCCAAATGGCTAGTTCTCCCTGTATTCCATGAGATCTAACCTTGCTGACCAGTCTCCCATGGGGAACCTTGTCAAATGCCTTACTGGAGTCCATATAGATCACGTCTACTGCTCTGCCCTCATCAATCTTCTTTGTTATTTCTTCAAAAAACTCAATCAAGTTTGTGAGACATGATTTCCCACGCACAAAGCCATGTTGACTATCCCTAATCAGTCTTTGTCTTTCCAAATACATGTACATCCTGAAGGTTACCATTGGCCAGAAACTCCACTAGATCTGCCATATAAACACTGTGGCTATGAGAGTAGGTCAGAGGCTAGGAACACTCCGGCGAGTAACTCAACCCCTGACTCCCTAAAGCCGGTCCACTATCTGCAAGGTTCAAGTCATGAGTGCGATGGAATACTAGGAGAAAGTGAGGACTGCAGATGCTGGAGATCAGAGTCGAGAGTGTGGTGCTGGAAAAGCGCAGCAGGTCAGGTAGCATCCGAGGAGCAGGAGAATCGACATTTTGGGCATAAGCCCTTCATCAGGAATGAGTGTATGATGGAATGAATGTGATGGAATACTCCCCAATTACCTGGATGGGTGGAGGCCCAACAAGTCTCAATAAGCTTGACACCATTCAGTACAAAGCTTGACTGGCACTGCATCCAGAGGCATGCGCTCCCTCCACTGCCAATGCTCAGTAGCAGCAGTGTGTATCATCTACAAGATGCACTGTAGTAACTCACTCAAGGCTCCTTAGACCGTCCAAACCCACAACCACTTCCATCTAGAAAGACAAGGGCAGCAGATACATGGGAACACCACCGTCTACAAGTTCCCCTGCAAGCCGCTCACCATCCTGACTGGGAAATATATTACCATTCCTTCAGTGTCTCTGGGTCAAAATGCTGGAATTCCCTCCCTGGTCCTTTGAGATGGTAGAGGTCACAGATTTGGAAGGTGTCGATCTGGAAAGCTCTGAAGGGGGTTGGTAAGCAACAGCAACACTTGAAAGGGGATAGAATAAGTATGTTAAAAAAAGGAGAGAAGATGGTTGCAGTGCTCCTGTGAAAGGGTGGGGGTGGGTGCGGTGTGACTAACTGGATAGTTGCTGCTGAGAGCTGGCACATGGATGATAGACCGAGTGAAGCTGACAATGCAGTTGCAGGAGAATGCAGACATTTTCACCAACCTCAGTGTAACAATACCATGTGGCTTGGAACAGACCCAAGGACAGACATTATTAAGAGGATCCTGTAAATTATTTGGTGATGAACAGACAGCAGGTAAATTAGGAAATGCCTGTGTCTGACTGAGAATCAGCATCTATTTATCTAACTGACAGTCTCGAGAGGATCCATCTCAAAAATTTCCAAATTTAATTAACTTGGAAGTCAGCGGTGTTACATCTCATGGAGCTGCTGCACCCTTGTCAGGTCTTGGTATTAAGTTGATTTAATTCAGGTGTGTCCCTTTAAGGCTTAAATTGGTGGTGGTGCATTTTGATTCATTGGCCATGTGACGTTTCTTAGCCATTCAATTGTCCCATAATGCGTGTGAAAGGTGGTGACAGAATTTACAGTCATACAGAATGGAAACAGACCATTCTTGGCCCAACATGCTGACCAGGTTTCTCAAACTGAACTAGTCCCACTTCCACGGATTTGACCCACATCCGTCTAAGCCATTCCCATTTACCTGTCCAAACGCCTTTTAAATGTTGTTATTGTACCCACCTCTAACACTTCCTCTGGCAGCTAATTCCATACGCACACACCCCACCTTATTATCCTAAGTGGCAGCAGGCCACTCGTCCCACCACCAGAGCATCCCACTCTGCATTTCCAATGGCTAACCCACACATCCGCGGACATCGTGGGCAATTCAGCATGGCCAATCCACCCTAACCTGCACATCTTTGGACTGTGGGAGGAAACCGGAGCACCCGGAGGAAACCCACGCAGACACGGGGAGAATGTGCAAACTCCACACAGACAGTCGCCCGAGGCTGGAATCGAACCCGGGTCCCTGGTGCTGTGAGGCAGCAGTGCTGACCACTGAGCTGCCCCATCTGTGTGAAAAAGATGCTCCTTAGGTCCCTTTTAAATCTTGCCCCTCTCCCTTAAATCTATGTCCCCCCAGCTTTGGACTTCCCCACCCTGTGAAAAAAAGACCGTTGCTATTCACTTATCCATGCCCCTCATGATTTTCTCAGCTTCTATAAAATCAATCCTCAGCTTCTGATGCTCCAGGGAAAATATTCCCAGCCTCTCTGTACTCCCTTTCACAGCTGTACCTTCTCCCTGTTCTTTATCGTGCAGGGAATGTAGAAACAGTGAATATGCCCTGTATTTGATTTAAAGAAAAGGGGAACAGAGAGAAATGTAATTTCTGCTTCAAGAGACAGAGACTGATGGAATTTTGTTGTCTGGGATTGTGGAGAACATGTAACAAGTAGGTGGTGTGGCAGTGGAGCAACATTTAAACAGATGAAGGCCATTCAGCCCCTTCAGTCTGTTCCAACATTCAGTCAGATTATGGCTGATCTACAACCTAGCCCCAAGATGGTCTTTAATATATCTTTGGAGCAGTTGAGTGAGAGTGTTTATGAATAAGAGTGAGTGTGAGAGAATGAGTGCAGGTAGGAATGACTGAGACAGTGAGTGTGTGTGTGGGAGAGTGAGTGAGATAGAGTGTCTGTGAGGGTGTGAATAAGTCAGTGTGTAAGAAAGTGAGTGAATGAGTGAGAGAGAGAGTGACTATAAATGAGTGACACAGTGACGGGGGTGGGGGTCAATGGTCTATTGGTATCATCGCAAGACTGTTAATCCAGAAACCCAGGTAACGTTCTGGGGACCTGGGTCGAATCCCATGATGACAGATGGTGGAATTTGAACTCAGTAAAGTCTGGAGGTAAGAGTCTAATGATGGCTGTGAATCCATTATCGATTGTTGGGTTAAAACAACATCTGTTCACTAACACTCTTTAGAGAAGAATCTGTCATCCTCACCTGTTTGAGGAGAAAGTGAGGTCTGCAGATGCTGGACCAGAAACTCAGGTAACATTCTGGGGGACCTGGATCGAATCCCACGATGACAGATGGTGGAATTTGAACTCAGTAAAGTCTGGAGGTAAGAATCTAATGATGACTGTGAATCCATTATCGATTGTTGGGTTAAAACAACATCTGTTCACTAACACTCTTTAGAGAAGAATCTGTCATCCTCACCTGGTCTGGCCTACATGTGACTCCAGACCCACAGCAATGTAGTTGACTCTTAACTGCCCTTTGAGCAATTAGAGATGGGTAATAAATGCTCTCATCCTGTGAACGAATAAATAAAAAGAAAAGTGAGGGTCTGTGAGTGAGAGAGAATGACAGCTATTGAGTGAAATAGAGAATGACAGCAACTTATTAAGTGAAATTGGAGAGTGGGGGGTGAGTGAAGTGATGTACTCACTCAAGGGAAAGAGAGTTAGAAGTGAGGTAAGGGAGAGGGAGTGGGAATGTGATTAAGACAGAGTGAGAGTGCTGAAGCAAATTGAAAGAGAGAGAGATCAAACCGAATATCAAGGAAAGTTGCAAACCTTTCCCCTTGACTAGGATCGAGCTTCCTTTGTGAAAGTTCCTTTTTGAATCTGCTTCCAATTACCTTTCAGATGTCATCTTCCCAATCACAACAATGTCCCAGGCCTCCTCTCTAATGCTAATTATCTTAAATCTGTATCTGTTGGTTACTGACCCTCCAGCAAGTGGGAACAATTTCTTCCTAATTACCCCAATCAAAAATCTTGATCATTCTCAGCATTTCTGTTACATCTCCTGTTAACCTCTGCAAACAAGCCCAGTAAGATGGGGCTAAAGTCAAGGATCTGCCCATCTGTTCCAATCTACATCTTTTCTGAGTTTAGACCCTTGCTGGGAAAGGACGCTTTTGCAGAATAATTCTTGCATTGCAGTTGATTGCAAAGATAGATCTGAAATGCACTGAAGGAGTTTGCAAAGTGTACATGTGTGCGGGAGGGTGGGGAGTGTAGTGGTTTGATTATTTAAAGTGCCTGAGAAAGTGGAATCTTATCACATGAGACTTACCTTTTCTTACAATCAATGCAGCAGGAGATAGTCCTTTCAGATATATAAAAAATGCACTTTTCTCTGTCTGGGAGCTCCTGTGGGAGAGGGATTATGTTGCTCGGTGTGATTGCGAGAGAGTTCAGAAATTCAAAACTGCTTCAGACTCTGGTCTGGCAGCAGCCTGGCATCTGTGAGGGAGCTGTGCAGACAATGAAAGGCTCTCAGCCTCAGAATGTGCCATCTTGGACAGAGACAGCGAGCTCACTCACTTGTGGTATCAATGGGAGGTGGAGGGGTTTCTGGTTCCCTTCCTCTGTTGCAAATTGGGGGTGGTTTTTCCCCCACCATGCAACAATGCAGCTGAGAAAGAAACAGGCTACATCTGTCTGGAATAGGGACAGCTCACAGGGAACATACGCGCCACACAAATGCCAGGCTATCTGACCATCTTCAATAAAAGACAATCTGACCAATGCCTCTCGACATTCAATGAAGTTACCATTCCTGAATCCCCCGTTATCAACATCTTGGGAGTTATCACTGGCCAGGGACTCAACTGGACTCACCACAGTTGAGAGCAGCTCAGAGACTAGGAATTCTGCGAGTAACTCACCTCCTAACACTCCAAAACCTGTCCATCATCTGTGAGACACAAGTCAGGAGTGTGATGGAACACTTGCCTTGATGGGGGCAGCCCCAACAACACTCTAGAAGCTTGACACCATCCAGGACAAAGCAGCCACTTGATTGGCACCACATCCACAAGTATCCGCTCCCTCCACCACTGATGCTCAGTAACAGAGATGTGTACCATCTACAAAATGCACTGCAGAAATTCACCAAAGATCCTCAGACAGCACTTTCCAAACCTACAGCCACTTCCATCCAGAAGGACAAGCACAGCAGATATATGGGAGCACCGCCCCCTGCATGTTCCCCTCCAAGCCCCTCACCATCCTGACTTGGAAATCTATCGCTGTTCCTTCAGTGGCACTGGGTCAGAATCCTAGAATTCCCTCCCTAAGGGCATTGTGGGTCAACCCACAGCAGGTGGGCTGCAGTGGTTCAAGAAGGCAGCTCACCCCCCACCTTCTCAAGGGGGCAACTAGGGACGGGCAATAAATGCTGGTCCCACAACTAAATAAATTTTTTAAAACTCACTTCTCCACCATGGGCCTCACTGGGTTGTTGCAAATGGTACACATCCCCTGCATCTTTAGTGTCACACATTGCACAAGTAGAACACAGTTTTGTTGTGTATCCTGCTCTGGATCCCACACACTGCTCCTGTTGCTGTTCAGTTGTTCCACATTTCATTACGGGAGTCTGCTTACTATTCATGCTCACTGCGCTCGATTGGTTAAAGCTCAGGTGAGAATCTCAAGAAAAGAAAACAAAACTGAGCGAGAATTGGAACCAAAGGTTGTAGCATGATGTAGCTTTTTGGAAGCTTTGTAGAAACACAGGTGTAAGTTTTGCATGGGTCCAAGATTTAAAGTTCACAATCCTTCTGTTTAATTATGATATTTTGGACAGACAAGGGCATGGGAAACAGACTCGGATGGAGATATGAAGCCACAATCATATCTGACATGATCTAATTCAATCATGAAACTGATCTGAAGCATCCAATGGACTTTAAGAGATTTGCTCAAGGTATTAGATTAGATTAGATTACTTACAGTGTGGAAACAGGCCCTTCGGCCCAACAAGTCCACACCGACCCGCCGAAGCGCAACCCACCCATACCCCTACATCTACCCCTTACCTAACACTACTGGCAATTTAGCATGGCCAATTCACCTGACCTGCACATCTTTGGACTGTGGGAGGAAACCGGAGCACCCGGAGGAAACCCACACAGACATGGGGAGAATGTGCAAACTCCACACAGTCAGTCGCCTGAGGCGGGAATTGAACCCAGGTCTCTGGCGCTGTGAGGCAGCAGTGCTAACCACTGTGCCACCGTGCCGCCCCTATCTTCACTGTAGGAGTTAACCTCAAGGTATAAAGATTTCAGACTCCATCTTAGCAAGGAAAAAGTGAGGACTGCAGATGCTGGAGATCAGAGTCGAGAGTGTAGTGCTGGAAAAGCACAGCAGGTCAGGCAGCGTCCGAGGAGCAGGAGAATCGACATTTCGGGCATAAGCCTTTCTTCAGGAATTACCATTGATTCTCCTGCTCCTCGGATGCTGCCTGACCTGCTGTGCTTTTCCAGCACCACACTCTCGACTCCATCTTAACAAGATCAAGTCAGAGAATGAGGTAACTCTGACGAATTAAGCTGCATTTATTTCAATGCAAGGGGCCTTACAGGTAGGGCAGATGAACTCAGGGCGTGTATGGAAACATGGGTCTAGGACATCATAACTGTGACAGGAACATGGCTCAATATTCCAGGATTTAGTTATTATTGGAAGGATGGAAAGGGAGGCAAGAGAGTTGGGAGAGTGGCATTGTTTTATTTAGGAAAACATTACCTGCTGTACTTCGGTTATTTCTGAGGGATCATCCAGTCACGCTGTGTGGGTAGAATTCTGAAATAAGAACAGGATGATCACCTTGCTGGGATTATACTGTAGGCCCCCAATAGTCAGAAGGAAATTAAGAAGCAAATATCTAAAGAGATCTCAGATACATAAAGAATTACAGGGTTATAACAGTAGGGGATTTCAATTTTCCAAACATAGACTGGGAGTGCTGTGGGTTTCAAGGGCTTGGATGATGAGGAATTTGTTAAATGTGTTCAAGAAAGTTTTCTTTACCAATGGGTACATATATCTACCAGATAAGCAGCAACATTTGATCATCTCATAGGAAATAAGACAGGATAAGTGGTTGAAGTTTTAGTATGGGAGCACTTTGGGACTAGTGATCATAATTCTATTAGTTCTGAAATAGCTTTGGATAAGGCCAGGTCTTGGATAAAAGTTTAAGTTCTAAATTGGAGTAAGGCAAGTTTTGATGATATGAGAGAGGAATTTTCACGACCTGATTGGAGGAGATTGATCACAGGTAAAGGGATAACTGGCAAGTGTGAGGCTTTCGAAAGTGAGATAGTGAGAGTTCAGAGGCATCACGTTCATGTCAGCGTGAAGGTTAAGGTTCGTAAGAGTGGGGAACTATATTCTCCTCACATATAGATGACCTTGTTGATCTTTAAGGATCCTTACCTTATATTACATACAGACAACTGTGATCAGATGGTCTCTTGAAGAGTACAAAGGGTGTAGGGGCATTCTTAAGAAGCAAATCAGGAGGGCAAAAAGGGGATATGCGATAGCATTGGCAAATAAGGTTGAAGATAATCCCAAAGAGATTTTAAGAACAAAAGAGCAACTGGTGACAAAATAGGGCTCCTTAAAGATCAACAAGGTCATCTATATTTGGAAACACTGGAGATGGATAAAATACTAAATGAATATTTTTCATCAGTTTTTACTGAGGAGAAAGAAATAGAGGCTAGGGGACTCATGAAAATAAATATTGATGTCTTGGATCACTCCACATTACACATTACAGTGTTCACTGAGGAGAGGGACATGATGAATATGAAGATTAGAGACAGAAGTTTGTTTACTCTAGATCACGTTGACAGAAGGAGGGAAGATGTGTTGGGCAGGCTAAAGGATATTAAAGTAGACAAATCCCCAGGACAGGATGGGATCTATCCCAGGTTGCTGAGGGAGGCGAGAGAGGAAATAGCTGGGGCCCTGACAGATATCTTTGTAGCATCCTTAAACACAGGTGAAGTACCAGAGGACTGGAGGGTTTCTCATTTTGTCCCCCTGTACAAGAAGGATAGTAGGGATATTCCAGGTAATTACAGACCAGTGAGCCTGATGTCAGTGGTGGGAAAGTTGCTGGAGAAGGTACTGAGGGATATTTATATTTGGAAAAGAATGGGCTTATCAGCGATAGGCAACATGGTTTTGTGCGGGGGAGATCGTGCCTTACCAACTTAATAGAGTTCTTTGAGGAAGTGATCAAGTTGATAGATGAAGGAAAGGCTGTAGATGTCATATACATGGACTTTAGTAAGGTGTTTGATAAGGTTCCCCATGGTAAACTAATGGAGAAAGTGAAGTCACATGGTGTGCAGGGTGTTCTAGCTTGGTGGATAAAGAACTGGTTGAGCAACAGGAGACAGAGAGTAGTAGTTGAAGGGAGTTTCTCGAAATGGAGAAAGGTGACCAGTGGTGTTCCACAGGGGTCAGTGCTGGGGCCACTGTTGTTTGTGATATACATAAATGATCTGGAAGAGGGCACTGTTGGTAAGATCAGCAAGTTTGCAGATGATACGAAGATTGGTGGAGTAGCAGAAAGCATAAGGGACTGTTAAGGAATACAGGAGGATATAGATAGACTGGAGAGTTGGGCAGAGAAGTGGCAGATGGAGTTCAATCCGGGCAAATGTGAGGTGATGCACTTTGGAATGCCTATTTCTAGAGCAAACTATATTGTAAATGGAAGAGCCTTGGGAAAAGTTGATGGGCAGAGAGATCTGGGGGTTCAGGTCCATTGTACCCTGAAGGTTGTTGCACAGATGGATAGAGTGGTCAGGAAGGCATATGCTCTGCTTGCCTTCAGCAGACGGGGTATTGAGTATAAGAGCTGGCAGGTCATGTTAAAATTGTACAAGACATTGGTTCAGCCGCATTTAGAATACTGTGTACAGTTCTGGTCGCCACATCACCAAAAGGATGTGGACGCTTTGGAGAGGGTGCAGAGAAGATTTACGAGGATGTTGCCTGGTATGGAAGGTGCTAGCTATGAAGAAAGGTTGAGTAGGTTAAAGTTATTTTCATTAGAAAAAGGGGATTGAGGGGGGACCTGATTGAGGTCTACAAAATCATGAAGGGTATAGGCAGGGTAGATAGAGATTAGCTTTTTTCCAGGGTAAGGGATTCAATAACGAGAGGTCACACGTTCAAGGTGAGAGGTGAAAGTTTAAGGGGGATACATGCAGCAAATACTTTATACAGAGGGTGGTGGGTGTCTGGAACACGTTGCCAGAAGAGGTGGTAGAGGCAGGCCCGGTAGATTCATTTAAGGTGCGTCTGTTCAGATGCACGAGTAGGTGGGGAGCAGAGGGTTACAGATCCTTAGGAATTAGGCGATAGGTTTAGACAGTGGATTTGGATCAGCACAGGCTTGGAGGGCCGAAGGGCCTGTTCCTGGGCTGCATATTTTCTTTGTTCATTTGTTCTAACCCTTGATTTCCTGACTGATCAAGAGTCTACCTATTGCAGTTGTAAATATACACAAGGACTCTGGCCCACAGCTCAATGTGGCAAGGAATTCATCATTTCAGTCTTAAATTGGCACCTCTTTACTCTGAGACTACGCCCTTTGGTCCCAGACTGTCCCATGAGGGGAAGCATCCTCTCAGTATTTTCCCTGTCAAGCCTCTTCGGAATCCCATATGGTTCAATGAGATTACGTCACATTCTTCCAAACTTCAGTGAGTAGAGTCCCACCCTGTTTAACCATTTGTCATAAGACAATCCCTCCCTACCAGAGAACATCCAAGTGAACCTTCACTGAATTGTGTCCAATGAAACAACATCTTTCTTTGAAAAGACAACAAGTCTGTTCACAGTATTCCAGATATGGTCTCACCAACCCCCTGTACAATTGCAGTAAGACTTCCCTAACCCCTGTTCGAGGTGTGGCTGAGGGTGTCTATCTCTTAACTAACGCGGAAATTGCTGTCAGTACATTATCGGACTTGTAAGGAATGTGGACTTAAATTAGAACCCCTACAGTTTGGAAACAGGCCCTTCAGCCCAACAAGTCCACACTGACCCTCCGAAGAGTAACCCACCCAGACCCATTCCCCTACCCTATATTTACCCCTGACTAATGCACCTAACCTAATTGCCCTGAACACTATGGGGCAATTTACTGCGGTCAGTCTACCCTAACCTGAACATCTTTGGATTGTGGGAGGTCACACACACACACACACACACACATCTGGAAAGGTGGCTTGGTGTGGCCCATTATTTTCCACATTTTCAGCCTCCAAGGCATTAGACAGATGCTGGGGCTTTTTGGCCAGCCCTTTCCTGTCCAATGGGAAATAACAAATCACTTCACAAGGTGATGCCAACAATAGCTCCTTGAAAGGCACTTGAATTTTTTTCATTACTATAAATGAGTGGCAGTTAGTGGTATACAAGAATGTTTTAGGGGTCAAAGTACTTTTCAGAGCTGATTGAAGTTTTTTTGAGTTACTGGGACAACACTGTTAAGCTAGGACACCGCGCTTGAAAAAAAACAATGTTCCAGACACTGCTTTGTATGATCTAGCTAGCCCTTTAATGTTAAATGCAAATACAAGCAGAGAACGGTGTTCCCCTGCCCCCTTCCATGCTGCCCCCTACCATGGGGGCAGCATGGTGGCTCAGTGGTTAGCACTGCTGCCTCACGGTGCCAGGGACGCAAGTTCGATCCTAGCCTTGGGGTAACTGTCTGTGTGGGTTTCCTCCCACAGCCCATAGATGTGCAGGTTAGGGTGGATTGGCCGTGGGAAGTTGTCTCATAGTGCCCAAGGATGTGCAGGCTAGGTGGGTTAGCCACAGGGAAGTGCAGTGTCACAGGGATGGGATAGGTATGGGTGGTTTGCTGTTCAGAGGCTGAGTGTAGACTTGATGGGCTGAATGGCTTGCTTCCACACTGTATGGATTCAATGATTCTATCCTTGTCAAACATCGAGCTGGCAATAAGTCATATGTTAATACCATAGCAGAGGCTTATCTGGGAATTAATAAACAAAATGAAAGTTTATTACTTCAAAATTGCATTATTCTTTATGCAATTAATGCAAATCATTACTATATGTTAGTGTTTTTAATTATTACTTTCCTGAATGGGCCAGCAACCATTTATTCTTCAATTTAAAATTTATCTACTTTGCTCCAGAACAAATTGCTTTGTGGTTATTGAGAACCTGAGCAGCAGGGACTGATTTACCCTGTGGTTTTGTGATTTGATCATCATAACATTGATTCCTGTGCAAACCCCTGACTTGCTCAAAGTATTTTTGGCTCAAAAAGCATCAAGACATGAAATCGTGGAGAGGGTGAATAGCTAAAGGTCTTTTTTTTTTCTGGAATAGGGGAGTCCAAAACTAGAGGGCATAGGTTTAAGGTGGGAGGGGAAAGATTTAAAAAGTACCTAAGGGGCAACTTTTTCACACAGAGGGTGAAATGAGCTGCCAGAGGAAGTGGTGGAAGCTGGTACAATTACAGCATTTGAAAGATATCTGGATGGGTACATGAATAGAGAGGGTTTAGAGGGATATGGGCCAAGTGCTGGCAAATGGGACTAGTTTAGTTGAGGATATCTGGTCAGCTGAAGGATCAGTTTCCATGCTGTACAATTCATGAATATGACATCTATATTTTATAACATGTGAAAGATTTATTCTTTGGGCAATTTTAACTCACTGGCAGTTAGCAGCATCAGCAGTGAGTCAATGAGAAGCAGTTCCCTCCCAGCTCTGAATCCGAGTTTAGGAAAGTTTGTAAAGCTAAAACGCAAATTTCTGGCGAAACCCAGCAGGTCTGGCAACATCCAAGGGAAGAAAGTAGAGTTAAGGTTTTGAGTCCATTGATCCTTCATCAGAACCAGACGAGAAACATCAAATTTGCTTTTTTCCCCTCAGACACTGCCAGACCTGTTGCATTTTGCCAACAATTTCTGTTTTTGTTTTCAATCTCCAGCAGTCGCATTCCTTAATTTCCTTTTTAGTAGAGATTGCCTTCATTTAACAATGTGTGTTTCCATTCCAGAAAATTGCTACTTTAAGTGGAACAACTTTAAGTGAATCAAGGGTTTCCATAGGGATCAATGTTAAAGCTGGAGTAAGGTTCCTTTGGACACTATTTTGCCCACAGATGCAAGTTGATTCTCTAAAGTAGCTATGCAGCAATTCATTCCAATCTGATAGACCTTGTAATATAAAGTACACAACCAATTAAGAAGTAATATAGTACAGTGCACACATTTAATTCAAATTCAGGCTCACCTCTATTTTCAGCTTGTGATCATGCGACATCTAGTGGCAGATGTTGGTTGGTGCCGCTGGGTTCCACCTGTAGTGACTATCAGCTGCCACTAGGTGGATCCCCTCAATGTCGAGGACAGAACAGAAGCCAGGAGAAAGGAATGGCCTCAAAACAGACCCTGAGTCCAAGGTGAGAGGTCAGAAGGCAGGAGGCAAGGGGAGGGCAAGGGACATGGGAGGCAACACTGGAGGGAAGCAGGATTGAGTAGGGATCCAAGCCAGGAGGAGGAGATGATGCCAAAAGGCAACCCAAATTAAAGCAGAAATTATGTTAGTGTGAGAAACAAACCCTAAAAATAAAACAACTTCCACATGACATGATACTAAGTGGGACAATGTGAAATGGAGGCATTCTGTTGTTCAATGACTGACAGCAATAAAATCATAGGTCGTAGCTTCCAGTGCAGTGCGGAAGGAGAGCTGTGTTGTCAGGGGTACTGTCTTTAAGGTGAGACATTGAGGTTCTGCCTTCTCTCTCCCTCTCGGGAAGATCACCTCACTGTTTTGATGAAGAAAGAGGGCATTTTCTTCTGAGGAGAACACCCCACTCAACACCCACTGAACCGTGTGACCTGATCTTTATCACGTTGCTGCTTTTTGCTGTCTGCTGTGCACAGACTGGCTGCCGCATTTCCAAAATAACAGAAGCAGCTGCCCTTCCAATGGAAGCAAGGTGCTATGCGACATCCTAGACGCTATATGAATGTAGTGTGTTTCTTCTTTTTATTTCACAGCGCACACGTCGTTGAAAATTAGCTCAGAGTCAAATCCCGAGCATACGTTACGACCGATACTGAGAAAAAAGTTTGCCTCAATGCTTGAACTACCACCTTTGCAAAGCTGAAAGCCACATAACCCAACAGAAAAGGCCGTGCTGCCTGTTCTGATTGAGTGTCGTGGATGGCTGCCATACCCCTGGTCTGCAATTTATCAACTCCAAGGTGCCTTGCTAAGTGTTTTGTGAGTACTTAATGAGGACAAACTGTTCAAAACATCAAGAACAGGTACCTGGAGGAAACAAATCACAGAGATCTCATAAATGATAGCAAATGTGAGGTCACCTTCAGTGAATGTGCAGGAAAAGCTGCTCCCATAGCATCTTCCAAGCCCACTTCCATCTCGAAGGACAAGGGCAGCAAATACATGGAATCACAGACCCCTCCGAGTCACTCACCGTCCTGACCTGGGAATGTAACGCCGTTCCTTCAGCGTCGTTGGGTCAAAATACTGGAATTCACTCCCTAACAGCACTGTCAGTGTCCCTACACAATACAGATGACAGCAATTCAAGAAGGCAGCTCACTACCACCTTCTCAAAGGCAATTAGGTTGGGGTAATAAATGCTGGCCCAGCCAGCGATGCCCACATTTCATCAGTGAATAAACAAAATAGTCTTCAGAAGGATGCTGTGAAACTTGAAAGGGTTCAGAAAAGATTTACAAGGATGTTGCCAGGGTTGGAGGGTTTGTGCAACAGGGAGAGGCTGAACAGGCTGGGCATTTTTCCCTGGAGCGTCGGAGGCTGAGGGGTGACCTTATAGAGGTTTATAACATCATGAGGGGCATGAATTGGGTAAATAGACAAGGTCTTTTCCCTGGGGTAGGGGAGTCCAAAACTAGAGGGCATAGGTATAGGGTGAGAGGGGAAAAGTTTGAAAAGAACCTAAGGGGCAACTTTTTCTCACAGAGGGTGGTGCATGTATGGGATGAGCTGCCAGAGGAAGTGGTGGAGGTTGGTACAATTGTAATGTGTAAAAGGCATCTGGATTGGTATATGAATAGGAAGGGATTGGAGGGATTTTGGGTCACGTGCTGGCCAATGGGACGAGATTAAATTAGGATATCTGGGAGGTATGGACGGGTTGGACCGAAGGGTGTTTCCGTGCTGTACATCTCTATGACTCTATGACTCTAAGTTAGAAAATGATAGTTTAAGACTATGATAACGATCACACGTGTTTTGCAATGAGGTGTTAGTGTGATTTAGAATCCATTATCAAAATTATTTATTTACCTGATGTAATCACCAGTTCATTTAATGTTTTTTGAGTTGGATTGATGGTTAAAAAAACTAAACAAAAAGTGGCTTTTCAGTGTACCTGCCAATTAAATCTGAGTGATTTATTTACCCATTCAGTGTTCATACATTGCTTATTATCTTAATATCTGAGACAGCAGCAACGATAATTACCTGTACTGTCTCATCAGTGGTGATGCTTCTGCCCAAAGGATAGATATAAATCAATATTTGTAATCAGTCGGATTTAAATAGCCTTTTAACCACCAAACACCTGCTCTTTTTCTCCCCCGTTCTCTGACCTCCTCTGCTGTGATTGTCCTGAAAACAATTGTGAACGTTTTATTACTGAACCGTCCTTTTCCCATGAGAGAAAGGCTGGGTTAGCAGTCCCCCGAACTTGAGTGACTCGCTTATCCATTTCAGAGGGGCAGTTAAGAGTGAACCACGCTGCTGTGGGTCTGGAGTCACATGTAGGCCAGACACGGGAAGTGTGGAAGATTCCCTTCCTTAAAATGGCGACAGTGAAAGAGATGGGCCTTTAAAAGAATCGGACACCGTGGCTGAGATTAGGTTTACGTTCCAGGGTTATTGATTAGATTTAACCGAAACAGTTGTGGTGGGATTTGGACCGGCATTGGTATGGGTCTTGGGATCCACTTCATCACTACAAGTCAATCGCGTTGTTCTTTGATTTTCAGAAGCCTTCCCTTTAAATCGAAATTGAGGTGGATGAAGAGGATCCGTTGGAAATCAGAGAAAGATTGGGCAAGAGCTGGGCTTTTATTGGGGTTTTATTGGCCTGAATGTTATCGATTGTTTTGGTGAAATGCCAGCGGTGTTGAGTGTTTTTTTGGAAGGTTTTTCACCTTGACGTCTGGTGAGTATTCCCGTTTCTAGCCTGCCCCGTGACTTCCCTCATGTCCAGTTCTAACCCCCCACCTTACCACGTGCCATTCCCAGCACAACGGGCTACTCAGCACACAAGCTCGGAATTCAGAATCCCGAGACCTAACATTCCGAGACCCTATGTTAGAAATCCCACCGTGCCGGATGAGTGAAGTTTGAAATCAACAAAAATCTGGAATTTAAAATGAAAGCTTGTCAAAATGGCATCCATGAAAACGTTGTTGATTGCCATAAAAAGCCCATTTGCTTCAGGAGTCTCCCACAGAGAAGGAAATCTTCTGACTTTATCTGGTCTGGTCTACACATGACTCCAGACCCACAGTGGATGTGGTTGACTCATATATCGTAGAGATGTACAGTACCTTAACAGACCCTTCGGTCCAACTCATCCGTGCTGACCAGATATCCTAAATTAATGCTTAGATTCCCTACAGTGTGAAAACAGGCCCCTCGGCCCAACAAGTCCACACCGACCCTCCGAAGAGTAACCCACCCAGACCTACTTCTCTCTGACTAATGCACTTGACATGATGGGCAATTTACTATGGTCAATTCACCTGACCTGCACATCTTTGGAATGTGGGAGGAAACGCACACAGACACGGGGAGATATGCAAACTCCACACAAACTGTCACCCAAGGCTAGAATCGAACCTGGGTCCCTGGTGCTGTGAGGCTGTAGTGCGAACCATTGAGCCACCATGCCTCCCCATCAACCCATATCCCTCCAAACTCTTCCTATTCATGTACCCATCCAGATGCCTTTTAAATGTTGTAATTGTACCAGCCTCCACCACTTCCTCTGGCAGCTCATTCCATACACGCACCACTATCTGCGTGAAAAGGTTGACCCTTAGTCCCATTTAAATCTTTCCCTTCTCACCTTAAACTGGTGCTATCTAGCTCTGGACTCCCCCACCTCAGAGAAAGTATCTTGCCTATTTACCCTATCCATGCCCCTCATGATTCTATAAACCTCTATAATCTGGACTCCCCAACCCCAGGGAAAAGACTTTGTCTATTTATCCTATCCATGCCCCTCATAATTTTGTAAACCTCTAGACAGTCACCCCTCAGCCTCCGATGCTCCAGGGAAAACAGCCCCAGCTTGTTCAGCCTCTCCCTGTAGCTCAAACCCTCCAATACTGGCAACATCCCTGTACATCTTTTCTGAGCCCTTTTAAGCTCTGTAACATCTTTCCTGTAACAGGGAGACCAGAATTGCTCGCAGTATTCCAAAAGTGGCCTAACCAATGTCCTGTATAGCCGCAACATGGCCTCCCAACTTCTGTACTCAATTCCCTGGAGCATTTCCAGTGCGAGCAGCAGCGAAGGTAAGACCGTTTGGTTTTAAAAGTGCTTACCGGTAGCAGGCAGCGGTGGGTTTTTTTTCTCTTTCACTCTCTCTTCACAGAAAGAGCGGGAGCACCAGGGGGAAGTGACGACGACCAGAGGGGCAGCCGGGAAGGAAAGCGGTGAGTATTTATAACCCGAGGCACTACACGGGTAGTGCCTCCCACCCGCCCTCCTCCTCTAACCTAATAATAACACCTGTTGTGGTAAGTAGGTAAGTGCTGAATTTTGCTTGTTGTATTCTTTAGACCCAGTTTTTTTTAAAATAAAAGTTAGCTTTAGAGGGATGGCAGTGAAGGCAGTGCAATGTTCCTCCTGCAACATGTATGAGGTGAGGGATGCCATCGACGTCCCTGCCGATTACACTTGCAGGAAGTGCACCCATCCCCAGCTCCTCCAAGACCGTGTTAGGGAACTGGAGCTGGAGTTGGATGAACTTCGGATCATTCGGGAGGCAGAGGGGGTCATAGATCAGAGTTATAGGGAAGTAGTAACTCCAAAGATGGCAGATAGATGGGTGACAGTGAGGGGGACTGGGAGGAAGCAGCCAGTGCAGGGACCCCCTGCGGCCACTCCCCTCAAGAACAAGTATACCGTTTTGGATACTTGTGGGGGGGATGACTTACCAGGGGTAAGTAACGGGGCTCAGATCTCTGGCACGGAGCCTGTCCCCGTTACCCAGAAGGGAAGGGTGAAGAAGAGCAGAGCAGTACTAATTGGGGACTCGATAGTTCG